>NW_028262336.1:20551944-20708888 GCF_047370975.1 Nipponia nippon | reverse complement strand
AGGAGATACAGAATAGGGTCCCTCAGAGATCGCTGCTGCAACACACCGTATGGTGCTGCTTATCTGTGGCTTTTCTTATTTGGCCTAGAGACACGTTTCTCTAGTTTATGCAAAGCAGAAGTCAACGAAACAGATTCTTCTCCCGTCACATTTTACTTTCATTTGGATTTTTTTTCCCTGCTGCAATATATTTTACTTTTGTTTATAACAGAAACAAAGAAAAAAAAAACAAAATAAACATATGGAAAAATTCCTGCCTTTGGAAAAATTTCTCTGAGATGATATATTGTCTCATGCATTAATATACACAGTTTGAAGGAAAATAATGGGTGCATTGTTTCAACAACAGAAAATTACTTTAAACATTTAAATAACTGAAATGTACTAACACACACAAAAAGACAGTCATCTTGGTTAGTTAAAAGGCACAATAATATTTCCCAACAGTACTAACAACGTTGAACTTCTAGGGTGACGGTGAAAGATAGCCAGCTAGCAAAGATGAT
Organism: Nipponia nippon; assembly: GCF_047370975.1. Lineage (NCBI taxonomy): Eukaryota > Metazoa > Chordata > Aves > Pelecaniformes > Threskiornithidae > Nipponia > Nipponia nippon. Next base: position 20,708,382 of record NW_028262336.1, on the reverse strand, counting down.
TAAAAAACCGTGTACAGGTGGTAATGGCAGATGCAGGTGGAAAGCGTCAGAAGTAGGCAGTCAGGAATATTTTGGAAAGATGCACTCTACCTGTGTAGCCCAGCGAATTGTCACCATTATCAGAGGTGGGGAGTGGTGTCCCGCTGTCGTTCCCCCTCTCTAGGTCGTCGGAGTCTGTCGGAAACAACACCAGAGCTGCTGATGGGGTCACAGGAGAAACAGTAGTTGCCATTTCGATCACAACATGTCCAGACACAATTAAATCCACACATGACAGCAAGAGCCACAGTGCCAGCGCACGGCACACTTCGTCCTTCCCCCGCCTGCGTGGTGGTGCCCAGCGAAAGGCGGCCGGGAGCATTGCCCAGGGTCCCCAAACCGCTGCCCACTGTCCCTCTCTGCCCACTCCCAAGTCTCGCTCTGCAGCCCGCCAGGCGCAGTGGCCACCCTGCCAACCAGCCAGCGCAGGCTGTGGCGAGCATATGGGGACGGGAAGGCAGGGGAGCTGAATGCTAGCATTGCTAATTTTCCACCTTATTGTTAATCAAAGCTATTGACTGTGATCACTCCCCATCATCGCTTCATCTCCTGGCAATTACAGACTCAGGGGACTTCACCTCTTTGTGGGAGGAGGCGGGGGGGACGACTGTGTCTTGGCAAGCATGGCGGGGGGGCTGCTCTACCTCTTCTGGAAGATGGGGCAGGGGAAAGGGGTAGAGCCCCTCTATGAAAAGGCAACAGTTTAGCAGCATAAGGAGTAAGATGCATTTTCTGAGCTGAAAGATGCTTGCAAGGAAACACTCAATTTTAATGTCACATAAAAAAAAAAAAAAGGGGGAAGGCAGCTGGTCAGCTAAACACATAAATGAACATGTGTTTTAAGACCCCAAGATAAATTGCTGATCAAAAGACCACAAAGCACCGCAAAGATAACTCATAATAATGAACTAAATAATTCAAAGCAAAAAATAAAATAAAAATCCCAGTGGCTCTGAAAACAAAACAGCACAACCCAAAGGAATTCGTTGTCAATATCACTAGATCTTTTTACTCTCATCTATATAGCTTAATGTAAAACTGTTTATTAAACTTAAATTCTATTTTTAATTTACTTTTGATGGTGCACTGTCCAACAGATAACACCTAAAATGAAACATTCATATTTTGTTTAAAAAAAACTGCAAGAAGCAAACCTCTTTGCAAGAATATCACTACCACAACAATAGGCTGCTTATTTCTTTTTCCTGTTGACAGGTGTCAGATAATTTATTAATTATTGTAAAGACCCTGAATAGGAAAGATATGCTTTGCTCTCTCACAAGCAGATACGTTCTGGACTTCTATAGTGACTGAAAGTAACCGTTCTTTTTCAATAAAATGCACATGCTGCTAAAAATCATTCTGAAGTTTCACAAAACACCTAAGGCAACTATGTATGAAATTCAACTACAAAAAAACGTAAGTGGATTTTTTCTCTGGACGCTTTTACTAGCTCAGTCAATCTCATATTTAAAATGTGATGCCAAACATTCATATTCTCCATTTTTTTAAAAAAAACATTCTTATAGAGACAGCATCCTTACAAATCAAAATCTTTTAAATGAATTACAAAAGAAAAACAAAAAGGAAACCAAAATCCTCAAGACCAATCCACTTAAGGGGACTTCCTGGAAAAAATATTTCTTTAAAAAAGTCAATTAAAGAATTGATAGCATGCCTTTTAAAATACTGTTGTGCAAATTAAGAAAATAAAAGAGCAAATGACAAAAAACAATCAAACACCGCGATGGTGTTTCATCTTGGCAGATGAAAAAAGTGAAATATGTTCATTTTTTGGTCCATTCATCTTTGCTGGCTCACTAACGGCCAATGTCACGGACACCTTTAAAAGCTGCTCTGAAAATGGCTGTAGAGTGACTGGATCAACATTCTGCTTCTCCAGATTGCTCACTTATTTGCATTCAAGGATTGACTGGGTCAGAGTTTTAAATTACAGCAGTAAAAGACAGAAGGATGGGACTTCTGTTAAATTAAGAGGCAGAGGCTGTGCCTACTTCTTTTAGGGCAAATGTTTATAATCGACTACAGAAAGCTCAGACCGAGATTTCAAGCAATGAACCTGCTGATCACCATTTTGAAAGATTGACTGCCTTCTAGGAGATTTAACCACACACTGCTCATAACGATGAAGAAGGAGGAAGATGCACTGAAAGCTACTGGAGTGTTCTGTGTGTCATTGTAGCATCTGGCGTCATGTGCAAAATATAATTGCAAAAGGAATTGATCTTTCTTACCCAAGATACTCCCTCAGCCATGGCATTCCCAGAAATGGGCCGCCCTCCTCGTAACACCTCACAAAACAACCGATGCTGATGCCCTCTAGCAAGGCTCATTTAGGAGTTTAAATAGGAGCAGTCTCCATTTCAGAAATGCTGTGCATTCAATACAGCCAACAGGACATGAGAGCAGCAGCTTTAAAAACCGGGCTACAACTACTTGCAGCCATTTAGCATGAAAATCTTGGCTTCAATCCCTCCACTGACAGAAATGAGGGGATTAGTCTCTTTTTAACACTACTGATATTTACAGGATATCTGTTAGTGACAATGCACTTATTTACAATCCAAAACCACACAGACATTATTCACCCTCTCATTCTTTGAGAAATGCTACTTTTCCACCTGATATCGAACATGATATTCAACTAATGTTATATTATGGTCACTGGCTGGAAAACGACTGTCACTAATGATGATCACTGAAGTTCAGTTCTTGCTGTGGGTGAATTCTATCCATTTCACTGAACGATAAGTCTGTGCCCAAGTCCTACATTTTGGGCTGTGGCCCCCTGCACTGGGCTGAATTTAACTTCAGCTCTGTCACAAGATCCAGCTTTGCCTTTGCTTGGGAACCCCCGTTAAAACTTAACAGAAATAAGTACTATTGACTTACATGGCACATTTCACCATGCGACTGCTGTGAAGGCGCTCTGTTGAATGGGTGGTAAAGGGCCTGAATGTTAAGATGTGATGTATTTCTTATGACTACCGTGCTGTAGGATCAGGAGATTTTCCACTTGGCTTTGCTAAACAAAATGAATGATTTTACATCATTATACTTCTTGAACTACTCGCTGTACCAAAAACAGTGAAGGGAATGAATTATATAACCTGGAACAATTCACCTGATGTATGAAAAATTTACAGCTCAGTCCAAGTCAAAGCAGAGGCTGAACTCGGTGCCTCATCCCTCAGAGAAATGCTATAATCACTCTATAACAGGTTTCACAGAACTGACAGAGAGAGATGTACCTCAAAACAACTCTCCAGTAAGGCTGAACATCTTGGTTGAATTTCTGTACCAGACAAGAGGAATTTAAACCAAGGTCTCTGATATCCTAGCTGCTCAGAAAAGCCTCTTTTCAGTGAAACAAAACTTACACTTTAAAAAACACCTAAGCAGTAATCGGTTGATTCATTATGTAAAAAAGAAAAAAAAAACAAAAACCAAAAAACAACAAAACAAACCCCAACATTTAATTCAACAGAAAATTACTTTTACCTGTAAGTATGCAAAACTTCAGGAAGAAGATAAAAAGGAGTTCCTTCTTCTCCCCCTCCTCCCTTTTTTTTTTTTTATAGTCCCAAACAGGCTTTTGGAAGAGGAAGATGAGAAGTGAAGCCTTGAGTACCAAAGAGAAAAAAAGGAGCAAGCCGCCCCTTATCAATTGCTGCTACACTTTTCTTTCACAGAAGCATTTGAGAGAGGCCTCATTTGAGAGGGAAAACCCCCTCATCATGATGAAAAATATCTCATTCCCTCTTTCCACAGCTATTTCCAGAGCCACCATTCATTAAGTTGGGCACATACCTTAAGGCATTAAAGAAACCCCCAACAAACATCTATTTTGACATGATAGGAGAGTGCTCTAGCTTTTTGGTGGAACAGTTTCAGGTTTAGTCAGTTCAGCCCAAGCACAGACAACATCTTCAAAGCAGCAAGAGGATTTGGCTTAATCATACAAGTTCAGAAGAAGTTTAGGTGGCCCAATGGCAGACAGATAGCACCAAAGATTTATGTGAAAGTGAGGAACCTTTTCCAATGAGATTTCCACTGAAACCTGTAAGTTACTCCCTTTTATTGGACTGCAGCAGGAGCTACTAAACACCATTCATGCTTTAATTTACATATCTTTAACCCTTCAAAATGATCAGAAAATACAAATACTAAATATTTACTATTGTTATTCATTCTCTCGGCTCCTGCAACACCTCAAAACAGACACACACATTTATTTTCACAGCTACTTACATTGAAGTGCTTTGTGCAATCCTAACCTCAAAAATTATATTAAACATACTTTTAACCATGGCTCTGCTATTCATAGAAAAGTCGCCAGTGATTTTTTTTTTCCACTGGTAACAGAAAGCGATGCCATCAGTTATTGCTTCTTTTGTACCAGGGAGATATGTCTGTATGACACGTTTTATTGATGATGCATCCTTAAAAGTCCCCAAATGATTCAGTATTGATGCCCTGGCCCATCATCCTGAAGGACATAAAGAAAAATTGAAAAGACCTAAACAGACACAACTTCTTACTACTATAGGATTCTCATGTACCTGAGTTTCTACACAGGTCACTGTTTATCTGAAATTAAAGCCATCTACTGAAAAATGACTACAAAAATAGTAAATGTCATATTTAATTCCAAAATATATAACTTCATTATTTCTTGCTACATTTCTCTAAATTTCATTATCATCACCAGCTTGGGGGTACAAAACGGGGAAGAAACAGCATGAACAGCATTTTGCAAATGAACATTAATAAAAGATTAGGGTGAAACAAATGAATATAAACTACTATCAATATTAGAATTGTGTTCTACAAATTGGATCAATTCCCATTGATTCCTTGCTAGTGATCTAGAGGAATTCAGGAAGAGACATCAGAAAAAAAACCCCAACTGTGACCGCATCAAACCACAACCTAAAATGAGGAACTAAATTAGTAGCCTGTTATTTTCAGTATTTTCATTTATTCTAGGTTTTCATTGGAGTTACAGTATAAATACACTATAATATGTCTTAAGGGATATTTAATTCTATTTCTTCACTTGGTTATTCATAATGACAAAACATTTTATGCTATCAGAGTATAGCTAAGTAAGGATAGTACCTAAGGGGGCACTACTGTTGAAGTTAAATTAATATATCTGCGAGAACAAACTTTTGTAGAGGGAAGTACTGCCTAAAATTATATGTTTATTTAGAAAAATACAGACAAGCTTTCAAGCATGTAGGCTATTCTTCAGATCTGGAACAAAAAGGAAAAACTTCAAGCCACGTGCAGAATTGGGAATAATTAGGCCACCCTTAGACTGTCACAGCTTGGTAAACACAGGCCCGTATCAGAAGCCTATGTAGCATATGGCTGATTAATCTGGAGGATATCCTTACTGATTTTTCATATTAGCTGAAACGAAATATTCTATTATTTTTCATAAGACTTAACAGAGCTACTTTCTAGAGACATTCACATTCAGCCAGCTAACTTGTTTAAACTGGGTAACTTTAGGGAGTTATGACCATTTTCATCAGCTAAGAGTCTCCACAAGTAATTAAGAAGTTCTTCATTAAAAGTTTACACTGCTCAGCTGCCTCGTCTTAAAAGTTAAGAAAGGTTTAACCTGAGGGGAAAAGGCAAGCATTTGTTCTCATGTAATAGCTTTAATCTGAGGATCTGGCACAAGTAAATTACAAATAAATCCATAAGGATGCTTTTTATTAATAGCCTGTACAAGTATGTTCTAGCAACTCAATATGTGGTTCTAAAAATAAAATATACACTTACGAACAGGTACAGGAATGTTATTCATTACGCACAAGAGAGAATTTTCTGATGATAACAGAATATTTTGTGGTGTAAAAAACCCCTAGAAACAGAATTTTCTAAACCAAGGAAGAGTACAGCTTTTATTTAATGGTTTGAGTATCTTTTTTTGGTTGTCTTCAAAGAACAGTGCATATGACTGAAATCCTGACAAAACTTCAGTATCGGATGCTATTTAAACACCTTTCCTTCTCTTCATTTTCATGATTCATTCAATAACAGCCTTTAAAAAGTAAATGAGGACTTCTAGTTATGCAAAAGCAGAAAACAACCTCTTTGCATCTTTATGCTGCTGGTAAACAATTTCTTTGCATCTTATTTATTTATTTATTTTGGAAGTAGGTAGTAAACACAGGTGTTCACAACTTCAATGCGTATCCAGCTGATATATTTTACAGAGTAGTGTAACTACGATTGTTGGGTTTATTGGTTGATTTGGTTTTTTTAAATCTGCATCACTTGCTTTTGAATTTTAAAGCTGAAGTCTTATGTGGGATCAGTCATGCAGGAAACCATACGAATATAATTACATAGCAACATTTCTGACTGAACACTTAAATTCTCAAAGCCTGGTATTTAGCAGAGAGCGCGTAAACACGCACTGTGAGACTTTGATGCTCCCAACCTGTCTATTGTCCTCTCTCCACTTCCCCGCACACCTTGACTTCTCCTAGCTCTTCCTTGCACTTCTTGGGCCGTCCCTTGTAGCTCTCTCCTGTTCTGCATCTGCTCCCATTTCTTTCCCTGCCAGATAAACCCAGAGGTAATGGCCATTCAGGCTAATTAAATGGTGCTGGAAGTGACTTAACAGGTGGTGGCCCCAGCTGCTTTAGTTGCAGGGGTAGATAAGAGACCCATCACTAGCCTGTATAAGGCACTATGATTAATTAGGACAAGAAGCCATTTTCTAAGGAGGGACAACCAGATTTACAACAGAATTTTCTTCTCTAAGGCAACAAGCAAACTTTCTCCAGAAAATACAGAAATAAATGACTTATTCCGAAGTGCTCACTGGTCATCTTGACTATGTTCAATATGCCGTATTGAACAAGACCTATTTGGCATAGGCTTCTTCGTATCACTATTTTGTATTTTCTTCTTACTGCAAGTTCTGAATTTGACCTTTCTTTAGGAAATTTCCTCTCCCTTAGAGGCTCTCTTATTTTGTTTTCTTCCAAGTAAACTTCCATGTTTCTCAAGAGAGTTCTGATTACTGTGGGAACTACTATCAAGACATTTAAATAATAGCAACTATACCATGTACAGTTGAATAACTGGTTATGCAAGCTTCCCATGCAATCCTCCAACTCCACTGGACTTCTTGCAATAATCCCCTAACCACTGTAATCAACTCTATGAGACGACACCCAGTCCTCCAGGCATTCACCCCTTGAGCTGCTGCTCCTCTGACTTTAGCCCTGTAAGGTTGTTTTGAGGCTGAATTATGCAGCTGCTTTACATGTAGCTGCCCCCAAAATAGTAGCAAAGAACTGGGTTAATTTTGGCTTTACTGGAGAACTGGAACACAGCAAGAAACCTACCATGCTTAATTACCCCTTATCTTATTCAGCTGAGTGGTGAACTTAGGAGAGGTGATGAATTTCCCTCATTAATGACTATTACAGGCAAACGATGAAAATGCAGAAACTAATTCAACACACCAACCCCAGCAGTCTTACAGTCAAATGATTTGAAATTAAAACTACCATAAAAATGACGATTGAAGGGGGTGTACACAATTAAAGAGCTGAGAAAGCCCGTTCTCATTCCCTTGCTTTTCTGTATATGCAAAGTCATCTTCTGAGTTGTCAAAGATGTATCTGCAACACAGCTGTGTCATTTGCATTTTACTAGTCTATCGGCAGAGCTCAGCATGAAGAATAATATTAAAACAATGTACGTCAATGCTCGTTTATAGAAAGAATGGACCTACTTGCACTAATACAGTGTCCAGCAAGGGAGTACACTGGCACACTAAGTAAGCCTATTAAAACTGCTATGTAAGCAAGAAAGTCTCTCTGACATCACAAGAATCCCAGGTCCTTTCTTTCAGGAGACACTCCTAGCTACATTTCTAGCTGTCCTGGTTTGGTGTCCCCCCCCTCCTTTTAGAAGCACAGCATTTTGAATCATTTTGTTGTTGCCGGCGCACGTTCTGTACCTCCCAACAGCGACTGCAGCCACACTGCGATTACTGGTACCCTTAGCGTACAGATTTCTCAGAGGAAATGAGTCCGGTTGTTGGCTCTTCTGTGCTTTCCCTTCCTTTTCGCCTTCCACAATCGCAGCCCTTTGGCTATGACAGAGAAGGCAGCAGACAGGACAGGCTCTGAAGGTCCTCTTCCTTTCGTAATTAAAGCTGCTCACATTCTGTTCAACCTGTCTTCTGCACAAAGCAGAGACCTGATAACGTTATATCCTATGGGGTGACTCGATTTAAAAAAGATATTTTAACCCTGTTGTAGTTTACAATTAAAATCTTTATGGCCTAACAGAAAGTAATTTTGTCAGTAACGTCCAGGGATAATTTTGAAATGAAATGAAAAGGTGAATTGCAAGGTAAAAAAAATCACGACACTGACTTGTAAAAAGACATGGAGTTGAAAAACATACCCTGTCAATCAGTACAGCTCTACAAGAATAAATTTGCAACAAGCGACAAGCATCATCAGATCACAAATACATATCCATGCAAAGTAGTAGTAAATCGAGTCTGTCCAGAATTCCCTTTCCTATTAACCTTCCAAGACAGTGAATTACCCGCAGATATCAAATGATTCTCACTTGCACCACAAGTTTTTTTTTTTCTTTTTTTTAAATCCAAATAATGTTTTCTTTTATTCATACTAAGTAGAAGTAAGTACTTCAGGGAAGGTTTTGTCTTTCGTTATTAGATCACAGGGGTTCTTTCTGTAAAGCTCTTCCTGAGAGCTACCGCTTTTGTGCAGCGTAGTGAAATGTATTCTGCGAAGGCCGTTTTTAAGTTTGTCCCTTGGAGAGAAGCGAAGCTGTACAACAGGCGTTCCTCTTTTCTTTGTTTACCTGAGCTGACTACTTGCCGCTCAAAATCATATCCTTAAGAAAACAAATGATGGAGCATGTAAGCATTTGCCTGGAAAATTTGATATTAGGCTGAAGTCCTTTCTTGTTAAAGCAGCAAAATGCTCCCATTGACTGTACGCAGGGTTCTGTTAGCACAGCTGCGAATACTTCAGGGAAATGGGAGAAAGAGCCACAAATAAAGAATTAGCAATTGCTATCTAGCTCATAATGAAACATACACATATGTCCCAATCAACTTAATAATTCTCAGTCTAAACCAGGAAAGATTAATAAAATAGTGGTAAGTTAATTTAATAGTTCCTAGTGGTTCTTTAGCATCTTCCAGCTGGGAATCTCATTTCTCAGTGTGATTGATGTCAGCCTCAAAAGAAAGCACAGGGTCAAAAATTACTCCAAGTTTATGAACTCAAACTCCAGACAAAATAAAACAACGATGAAATGAAATAGCCAAGGAGGAGAACAATCAATAACTCTTCTATCTTGTCAGAATTCAGCTCTGCAAAATTAATACCAGATAAGAAATCATACAACACAGCAAGGGGTACTTGGGTTTACAAGGATCCACAGATTTCTCTAGGTATTGTCAATTTGTAATATCGTGGACATCGAGCATGGGAATTACTAGCTAGAGGCAGTAATTTTGAAACAGAATAGGACCTTCAAGAGATCCATGGGAACCCCTGAAATAATTAGAGCTGTAACTGGAAGCACAGAGCCCAAAGCAATAAAGTACAAACACTGAAAAATGATATGTTTTAAACTACACAAATATGATGAGAACAATGCCAGTGTAAATAACAAAAGCAGTCACATTGAAATTTTGATGGATAAGACCATCAAGATGGCAAAGATGGACCAAATCACATATGTTCAAAAACCAAGCAGACTTTTGAGATAAACTGCCCAATAAGACATAACCTTATCAGAAAATTCAGTTCGTGTGTTGGTAGATACCGAACAACATCTAAATAGCAAATGGAAGGAAACAGTTATGCCACCCTTAAAAAGCAAAACCAGAAAACCCATAGTGCTAGCGATCAGGAAATTAGGCTTCTCGCAGTAAGGGACTCATTCATCATCACAGCAATGAATTGAAAATGGAAGCACAGATGACTAAGAATGCATTGTGCCAGATTTACTTGTAGAAAGTTTCCCAAGTATATCATTGCTGGCTAGGTCACAGCTTTAATATCTCAGAACTAAAGTACAACATTGTAAGAGTGACAGCTCAAAAAAAGAAAAATTTCTTTAGCAAACCCCGATTGTTTGTTTGTCCTAACTTCATTAAATGTGTTGGTGCAGCTGCTTTGGGCAGGAAATAAAAAATACTTCTGAAGCAACATTATACATATCATATGTTTCCAGCGTGATTGGTTCCATATTGTTGGGGCCCTCAAGCGCCTCTAGCAGAGTTCCTCAGCAAATTTTGACGTGTCAAACTGGATAAAAGTCAGAAGTAGATGCTTTATCCCTACGGGCTAGGACGACTGCTATCCAGCACAGAAACTCCAACAGGGCAGATGATGCCCTGGCTTCGATCAGAGAACTGCATGCTCCCGCCGGCTGCCAATAAGAGCACGTGGCCTGAGCCCTGAGGTGGCTTCCAGCAGCCCCCTCCAAACTCCTGCACGCCCTGGTGCCCTCAGGGCTCCTCTCTGACTGTTCATGGCTGAGACCTCAGCCCAAGGGTGCCCCAGCTCAGGGGCAGCGGGGCCAGCAGCCCCCAGCCCTTTCTGGGTGCCACAGCGGGGTGACAGGCTATTGGGGCACAGCAGATGTGTCAACAAACTAAACTGATGTCCTTCAGCAACACTTTTACTACCTAGTCAATAGGGAAACTTACAATCAAGTCAGATCTCAAGTTGAAAACTTCAGCTCACTGCAATGAACCTTTAAAACTAAATATACCAAGCAGAAAATAAGTACAGCACATAACAGAGTGTATCAGAAGATCGAGTCACTGATAAACACGGAGCCGCGGAACCAGATCTGCACACATAACCTATCGATTGCAAGCAACCGCTGGCTCACAGTTCAGTGATGCATCATTACTACTACTGAATTTAAAAGACCGCATGCTGCGTCTAAAGGTCTGCTAGTCTGGAACTTCATCATATTATGATACTAAATATTTCTAGATATGTCCAAGATTACTTCAAATAGTATACTAAACTTCTACCATACAACAGACCAAAATGGAAAAACATTTAATATAAGAGACTTCAAATTTATTTTATTGACCCTGCTAGGAATATAGGTATGAAAGACTATGGAAAAAGGAGACAAGAGAACAAAACAAAAACACAAGAACCTGGAGGGAAAAAAAAATCATATTTAGCATATTAAAGGCAATTAATCATCTTTCATTTTAGCAGGCCAGACTACAGAAAACTCCTGGAAAAACAGTGTAATTTCAGAAGGTGCTAGATATGAAAAAAAGAGACTAACACATTAGATCAAATAACATATCCATCCAGAGACTGATCTGACATTGAACACCGGTTAGAAAGTAAAATAACACAAAGCAGAATGGTGTTGTTTTATTACAACAATTTAATATTTCAAACAGAAAAAAAATTGTCTCAAAAGATATTGAGGAAATTTAAACTTTAAAACAAAAGAAACAGTACTGAGTTTACAACGTCATTCCCATTACTCAAGTTTTACAGTTTATCTAACTCTACTGTAACTTGTGTTGTTGTTGCTTTACAACTGGAGAGTGACCGAGGAGATGTGATATGATCTTGAGAGTATAACACTAGAGATAAATAAACTGTAATGTATGTAAGTGCTCAGAACTGAATACAACTGAAGCATTAAGCAGGTCAGTGAAAAAGAGCTTACATCTGCGATGAAGACCGTTTCAAGCGCACTTCAGCAAAAGCTTCAAAAATGGTTAAACATTTTAGAACATTTTCTTATCTACAAAGGACTGAGCAATGAGAACAGAAACATTTGTCACTAGAAATACTATAGTTAAAAAGAATCTGTTTTCGCTCTAGTTTTTATTTTTCTAAATGGCTATATTTTTGATATTGCATTTAGCCTCAGAAAGGAATGCACTGACACAGACAACATAAAGAAAGTTAAGTTTAGTGATGAAAAGTAAACTGGGTAAAAAATGGAAATAAATAAATACATAAAATCTCCCGTAAGCACGGGCTGAATGTTAACTAGTTTTACACTGATTGGCACTCATGCCTAAGAAGGCTCCCTAGGTAAGCTCCTATTTAAGCTTTTCTCATCAGCTTGAAACTTGAACATAATTATGTTTGACTAGATTCAGGCTGAGTGTGTCTCCGGGTCCTGCCCCACCCCCAGTCATCCCAATCAGAGTCCTAGGCAGAACCTTGCCGGGTTTCCTTGCAGCCTCCCACCACGGGTATCTTTCTCAAGGCAACCAAAAGACAGAAGTTGGTGTATGGTGAAATCTTGTCCTAATATGCGGACAAAATGTAACTACATCTCCCGCCCACTGGTTCAGACATAGCTTTGAGACTCCTTCCATCTTTATTTAAGATTTTGGTTGAGATTAGCAAGTGAATTCAGAAGACACTAGAGGAGGATACCCAAAAGATGCAGACTATGTGATAACAGAAACCTTGTTCTGTAGAAAATCAGACTAAAGTAAAACACTTCCAAGCCCTTCCCCATCTCACTCAGCTGAATTTATCAATATGTATTTCATAATCTGAATTAGTAACATGAATACAAATTATGTACTTCATAAATCTGAATGACTGACTCCAATTCCACAATTTGAACAATTATAAAGATTCGTACAACTGAAAATAAAGGCCATTTGTAAGAAAAAAAAATCACTTGAAAAATGCTATAGGCACATGAAGATTTTCCTGATGATACAGTATCAAAGAAAATTTAGTTGAATTTAAGCTGACCCCTCATTTATCACATGCTGTGGGCGAGTCAGTTAATGACTATATTGATTCTCTTTTGTGTTCATTCTTACATACATCATCCAACCAAGGTGAAAGTAACCATATTAATTTTAGAGAAAAATATTTCAATGATAAATATTTGAAGTGGCAGTTAAGACTGATTATTATACAATAGATTTGCTGTACTGAAATCATAGGACATATTCATATAATTGCAGTGGGAAATATCACATAATAGGCACTAGGTGATCCCTGGAAGTAGCGTATTGCTTAGTCTCTAAAATGGACTTCAACAGAATTGTCTCAGCTGAGGATCTGATAGATGTCGTGTCACTTTTTGCTAAACTCAGGAGTACTGGATTGCTTGGGAACTTTGATCATTCAGAGAACAATGATGAAATAGGTACCTGAGACCACAGTTTCTATAGCCTACCAGTATCTGAAGATGAGAAAAGGGAATAATATTCCATTTCTACGCACATCTGACTTCATAGGCATCTTATGGAGTTCAGTTTTTTGCTCTCACTGAAATGGAAAGAGCAGAGCACATGACTCCCACCCTAATGGTTGTCTGTTTTGAGGAAAAGTTGATCAACGAGAGAAAAGGAAATTATCTTTCTTCCATAGGGAGAAGGGATGCCCTGCAATTTGTGCAATTGCCTTCAATCTGTAAAGAAAAGTACAGAGCAGACTGAACTAGCACGTGACTAAAACGCAGCACAACGTGTCTAATACTACCCTATCAACACAGTATGTCTTTTAAAAGTACTGGAAGCAGTGTCAGTTTTGTCTTTGACCTGCCTTTCACAAAATGTAACTATTGTTCTATCTTACTTGTACAACTGGTTTTCATTTTCCAGCTAAACAGCTCAACTAATGATCAATCCTCAACTCCTAGATCAATTCAATCAGTTATTTTATTATTTGCATATTTGGAAAGTTTAATCTTTCCAAGGTTCTTTTTAGTATTTTCTTCATTTAAAAACCTCTTTCTCAATGGCAAACTTCCCAATCAAGCGCAAAGTCTCCTGGCATTTTTTTCAGTGCTTCAGGTTGTTCAGTACTTCAGGTTTAGTAAGCAGAAAACAAAGCAAAGTTGAAAATGCATCTCTGTGAAAACTGTGTTTGCACAGGCTTCCGTTAGCTGCTGAAAGGTCACTGTGCTAAGGGAAGCTGCAAGGTGGTAGGTAAGTTTATCTTATGATTTTATTTAAGCTCTTTGGAGAAAAGAAGAAGAGAGTGAGAGAAGGAGAAAGAGCACACATTTGGCCCAGTCTGTGCCTCCTTTTAAGGAAATAATTGATTCCTTTTGTATTTTTATTACTAGAAAAACTGAAAACAGGTATCTGAGGAAAACAGAACCAGATCTCCCATTGCAAGGACACTCTGTAAAATCCGGCTGGTGTCTCCTGCAGTGCTCAATCCCCGGGAAAACCTGGGCTTGAGAGGAGCCCCCGACTGCTGCAGCTGGGGCTGGAGCCCCCGGAGGTCAGGGGGGTGCGGCGGCGCCTCCGGGGGAGCTTCCTAGCGGCCCGACAGAGCTGAGTTACAGCTGCTGCTGCTGGAAGGGCAGGGGATGAAATTATAGTGGGGAGGCAGGGAAGGGAGAAAAGCAGAATGTCTGAAGGGATGAAAACACCACCGTTTCACTTTCATCCCTCTAATAGTCTCAGAAATCGCTTTAGGGGGATGAAAGGCATCACTTGAAAGTCTGATTCCTCTGTCTTTGTGCTTTGCAGGCATCTACAGAGAGTCGAAATAAAGTGATAATGAACAAGCATTAAACCCAGTACAGGCTGTTGCCTGAAACCCAGTTAAGTCAGTGCAGCCAGATACACGTTCCTTCAACAAACATTGTGACCAGTTATTTTAGCCCATAGCACCAAAAAAATAGGCCATTGCAAGATGATTCCCCCACCCCAAATCCTTGCAAGTAAAAAGACTCTTGTACAGTCTTATGGTCACAAAGACGTAAACTTGAAACTTAGGAAATTGTAGAAGTGAAGCTGCCCGACTGATCTTACTATAGCTTCCCCACCCACATCTTCGTCATTAATTCCATGACTATATCAAAGTATTCTCCCAGTACAGAGAACAGATGATGTTCAGTCAACAAGCAACTATGCAATGTTTGATTTCTCTTTATTGTTAATACATATTCCAAACATCACTCTAATGACAGTTTCATTTTGCTAAGTGACTTTGCCCTATAGCAATTGAAGTCCAAAGCGTCTGAGGCGCATAGACACTGAACGCTGATTAGGAATCAGACTTCTTCAAAACCAACAAACTTGCAACACCACTGCTGAATGGTATGCAAATATGAACTAATACGTTTTCCCCAAAAGCCTGCAAGCTAGAGGAGGTACTGTTATCGTCTCCATTTTAAAGCTGGAGATCTGAGATGCCATTCGGTTAGAGTCAAGTCCTCTGAAGGAAGTTACTCTCTTCAGACTTTCACCACCAAGGCTTCCAGCTCCACGTTTAAAAGCCTGTAATGCTGGAGGTAGTACAGGGAGAAGAGGACGCCAATGATGTCTCGATAACTTGATGATCTCTGTGTTTTGGAGCTTTTAGTCTGCTGTTTGGTAGCACAAGGTTGACGAGTTTCAAAGTTTTAGCCTAGCTGGCCTGAGGGACCAAGCAAGCCAAAAGTGTCATTAGCCCAAATGGGGACATTTCCTGCCTTCAGGAACATTACTAGACCAATAAATAATTCCTTGATTAACCTAGAAAGCAGCATTTCCAATTCTTGGGAAAGGATTGGTAAGTATGAAATACATTTGTCACTTCCACCGAATGTGTTTAAATGATATAATAGTTAATCTGTAATATTCTGAATAAGACTCATCTTTAATGTCTACTTTTGCAAAATACATTTAAATGTTATATTCAGTCTTTAAAAATCTGGGGTTTTGTTTGCATGGCTAATAAGAAAATGAATGGTGGCTTTGAAAATGGCTGTGGAAAGAGGGAATGAGATATTTTTCATCATGATGGGGGGGTTTCCCCTCTCAAATGAGGCCTCTCTCAAATGTTCCTGTGAAAGAAAAGTGTAGTAGCAATTGATAAGGGGCGGCTTGCTCCACCTTGGGCATTCATACAGACTTTGATTGCTGTCTTCCATTTTTCCTCTCTTTCTTCTTCCCAATCCCTCTCCCAACACAGCAAAAATGTAAGCCCTACTGCCATTTCTAAGTATGCATGTGGAAGACAATTGCTTGCGGAGGCAAAGTTCTGTATGTGCTGCAGAAATTAAGCTCATGCTGACAAAGGTTCATTTTATTTAAAGGAAACAGTTTGTGACTGATTGCTTGAGAAGAAAACAAAGGAAAAGTTATTTTAGAGATTGTTTTGGCTCCTGGAATCAAGACTGCTTAAAGAAAAGGAAAACTTAAGGAGAGGATAAACGTTTTGAAAGGAAGAGTGCTGCTAACTGTTGAAATCAAGTATCTTAATCTGTCACTTTCTTGCTGGGTTATCACAATCAGATCAATAGTACCCAAATCCAGACAGGTACTAACATGCCAGACACCTCTGTGGATCTATTCCAGAGTCTCACTTTATACAGTTTATAAAATGGGAATAAAAGAATTATAAAATACGCATGTCCATATCAAATTGAAATGTATCCTAATGTCTTTGTTATTACTATGAATTACACTATCAAAAATGTTTCAGTAATAATCTCAGAGGGTTTGACAAGTTATGAGAGGCATAAATTTATCTAAGACATTTCTTAACCACAACCTTCTTAAGCACTGAAAGTTAAAGAATTGTGTAAGTACAACTCTTATCTTACTAATCCTATACTTTGAAGAGAACATTGTATTTGCATTGTAATTACATCTTCAGAAATGTCAACTGCTGCACCCTGTAAAAGAAACATTTTTATTAAGCCTAAGTTCCCCAC
Organism: Nipponia nippon; assembly: GCF_047370975.1. Taxonomy (NCBI): domain Eukaryota; kingdom Metazoa; phylum Chordata; class Aves; order Pelecaniformes; family Threskiornithidae; genus Nipponia; species Nipponia nippon. The sequence continues at coordinate 20,691,612 of NW_028262336.1, read as the reverse complement.
TACTCCTGAAAGCCCGCCCTTTGCTGGGCATGTATAGGCGTTCGGTATTCTATAAAATAATGATTGATCTCACATAACACCATTCAAGTTTTAGAGGCGACAATGGGGACTTTCTTTGACATAAAGAGAAATACTAATACGTTAAGTATTAAAAATGTTCTTACTGCTAGTCTCTTAAAAGGTCAAGTGACAACTTTGTCTTACAAACTCAACTTTCTTAATAAAAGCCTACTAAACTAGAAAATTTAACTATACGTACCAGATATGTACACTACATCTTAACAGGTTAGTTTTTGTCATTACAGAGGTAAAATTACTTCTTGTATTTCTGTGCTACTACAGAAGCCCCTAGCAGCATTTAAACATGACATTTTACAATACCCTCAGTGCAATCTTGAAATGATACAAGCTGGAAATACTTTCCTTCTTTCCAGTGTTTCACTGAATGCAAACCCCACATTTGCAAAAACCTAAGCTTCTAAGACTGTTGACTCAGGTTCTGCTAATTTGTACTATGAAATGAACTGCAGAATGAGTGGGGTTTTATTCTCTATTACATAAAGCACTCTTTGACACCAAACTGATTTCTGGGATCATGTCTGGGTGAAGAAGCCACAACAGCTTGCTCTTTTGTAGTTTAAGGAATTAGTGACCTTTTAAATATATCAAAAAGTCTAATTTGGAAGGAGTAAATAATGTTGTGGTCTAAATATTTTTGCTTCATGAAGCTGGGCTAGCTGCAGCACGCCCAGGTTATTCTCAAGACAAAGAAGTCCAGACAAAAAAAACCTTGGCATCTACAAATGCCATATGGAGTTTCCATGTGTCATTGTTGTGTTACAAAATTATCTCCCAATTTTTTTTTCCCCTAGATATTTATAATACATTGACATTTTTGCCAGTTCTTTTTCTTCCAAATCTGGGAGGAGGAGTGTTAAACTATTTTTGAGTCCAGAAGCGGAGAAAAATAATTAGCTTAAAAAACTCCAGCCATAGTCTGACATGGCTTTTCCAGGCATAAAATTGCACATTATTAAGGCCTAGCGTTGTGGGACTTTCCATGGCTTGAGGCTAATGCTCTCCCCAAGCAAAGCCAAGGATCCATCCTTTCTCATGGTTTGATGCTCCTGTTTCTAACCTTCGTGGTTTGTTAGCCAGGTGACCTTCAACCTTTGATCCTGGAAAGACTATTAGTGGTGACTCCAGGAGATTTGCCGCAATAGCACGGCTGTAGGGGAGCATTCCCAGGTGCATTATGAATGCAACTTATCACATCATTCTACAATTAAACAATGGGATAGCTCAGAATGTGTATATATAACTAAATACATGTGCATATAAATAAAAAATTGGCATTTAGCAGAGATAAGTCAAGCTGTATCCATTATGCTGCTGTGCCCCACTTTTATGTGTGTATTGCCCACTTATCCAAATCCAAAATAGGATTTATGCAGGTACTTTGCTTCAAGCAAAATCTTAGTGTCGTGACTGGGGAGGGTTCTTTAAACAAAGCTATGGGAATCAATGACACAAACTAGTAGAGAAATTATCTATGTGTTTCAACAGCTTTTGTTGAATTGGGGTTTAATCCCAGCTTTTCAGACTACAAACTACCATTTCAAAACTGGGGACAGGTTTGACTACACGTCAGGTAAACAATTCAACACCTGCCAAGTTTGGGGCATTATTATAATATTAATAATAAAGAGCATCCTAGAGCTTAGAGCTGTTTAGAAGAATTGCCAGGGAGGAATAAAAATTTTTTTCTCTCTCTTTTTCACTGTAATTCCCACCGGTTGCAGTTTTCCCTTCTCTTCAAAATTCTCTGTCGCATTCCTCATTGGTGTCCTCTAAAAGATTTCTTTCAGGATAAATTCTGCTGCGTTTGATGTAGTTGTAAAATGAAGGCGTACCTAATGTTGTATCTAGATGCACTATTTGAAAACAATCCTTAAATCATTCATTTTTTTATCTATTTAAATTATAGTTAAAATGAAAGCGTATGCCTAGGACAGGAGGAATAAGGGCTATAACAATAGAAGGTCCAAAGAAGATGCCAAAATAATGCGTTCCTTAAAGCAAGTAAGACAAAGCAGTATTGTTTTACTGAGTTTATGGAATTTGAAATATATATGTTTCACGCATAACACAACATGATTCAAACCAGCTGACTTTTCCTTACAAAGAGTTAAGAAACGACTTTACTGACAATTACAACTTAAAATGGCTCCATTGACAGAACTGTAACATGAACCAAAAGCCTCATCTTGCAAAGACTTTTGTGCTTCCTATTATGTGCTGTGGGAAGTCCCACCGACCTCATGGCTTTGAAGGTTAAGCAGGCAACTACATCTTCTCCTCTTTATAGTTTAGTTGACTTGTGGTCTAGCAAATGAAGAACTAAGAACTGCCAAGCTTAAAACTAAGCATTTTTATCTGGGAGGGGGGCAATAATTACGTGGCCTCAAAGGAAGGGAACAATAGATAACAAGAGCAGAGTCACAAGGATGGAAGAGGGAAGAAAAAAGGTTGGTTTGAGAAATGAGGTCCAGCTGCTGACTCATAGAAACATTTCTCAATAAAGTTCATGAGGATGCTGCACATGGCTTCGGTCTGCATGTGTGACTGCTGAATAGTCCATGGATTAAGAGCCATAGACACATCCCTCCTGAGCTTTTAAATTCTAATGACTATCAAGGCTGAAAAGTTTCTTTTTTTTTTTCTCCAATAAAGTTTATGGGTTGTATAATCCGCACTTAAAGTCTCTAAAGAGTCCCCATACCTATTTTGACTGTAAGGTACCCTTTGGTGATGTTACTACATAATCAATCATAAAGAAAGGGAAAAAAACATTTTCCAGACTATTTTTGTAAACTTAAGTAGCTGAAAAATAAATATTGAGTCTACATAACAAATACCTTCATCAGTACCCAGGGAAAGATACAAACCCTAAACAAACATAAAACCTGCCTCCAACTTTCTGCTTCTCTTATTCGATAGTTTCTATTTAAGACATCAACACAGGCAAAACCTTTCTTGAAATTTCTCCACCCTCATTACTAATAGAGCTGCATCACTGACACCACCACCACAGTTTAAAGCACCACGACAGGCAATGCCCTCCTTTGTTACACAGTCTCCAAATAGTTAGTCGTATGATAGGATACATAAAATGTTCCAACTTCAGCAGAACATTGAACAGATATTTAGGTTTATCCCTTAAACAGCAGTTAAGCATATACTCCATTTAAGCATGTTTAAGCTACATTCATTTCAATAGGACTTAAGCATGTGGTTAGCGGCAGGTATACGCCTTGCCGAATGAGGATAGAAGTGCTATGAAATGAATATTGGTTCTACATTTGAATTTCCCGGTGTCTTTTTAAGACAGAGTTTGAAAGTGGTTTGTAAATATGTTCATTTATTATTGCATATTCACTAATAGACTTGTGCTGGGGAGTCCTGTAATAGTACAGTGCAGATTCCTCAGATTATACCGAAAAATCAAAATATCTATTATGTGCAATGTCTTCCCTGTAAAATGATATGCCAACTTCCATAATCATTTGCTATTCTCTCTTTAGAAAAATTTTATATCTTTTAAACCTCCTAATTACAATAACAAATAAAAAGTCCTTTTTGGTAATAAGGAAGGAAACTGGCACAGAATCATAATAAAGAAAAGCCAGCTGAGGAGCCTGCTAGAAAACAATACTATGTATAATTGGTGTTTAATTATGCAGAATTAACAAATGGCAGCAGCACTGGTTGTATTACTTGACCAAGGCTCTTTGCCAAGTCAACAAGCTGGTTTTAATGTAGGAAGTAACCCATTCAGTTATCTGGCGCCTTTGAGCAGGACCCTGACTGCTGCGTTCTCCATCTGTGTTCCAAAAACATTTAGCAGAAGAAAGAAATCTGTTGATTTGCTAAAGCAAGATAAATTTCGGTCATTGATATGGGTGAATGCACCAATAAGATCATAAAAAAGTTTTCTAAACATTTTATTCATCTGGTGCCAATGATTTAGTAACACCATGAGAGCTCAAAATACTAATTACTATGAATTTGCAGGGCTGATATATTATACAATAGAATATTGAACATGTTTACTTGAATATATTACCTCCACTAACCCCTCCCTCTCCATACACACATATTTGAATGTATTTAAAAACATGTTTAAATATTTATGTTCTCTAGAGCCTCATTACATAATTTTCTCCTATAGTAAGCAATTAATTTGCATTTTGAAATGAACACAACTATGATGATACATATGAGAGGTTCCTAGAGAGCGTGTCTGAGGAAGTACCCACACCCACAACCGACCCCTGTCCCAAACCTGAGCACCGGCCTCACCAGTGGCTGCTCCTCCTTCTTCCCCACCGCTGTGGCCTGCCACACTCAAGAGATCTGGCCTGGCACACCTGTGACAACACGTGCTGACTTTTTGAATTAAATACAGATAACAAAAACCTTTGGGGGAAGGAGAAGGCAACAAAAACTCTTGATTCCCACAAGCATGTAGCAGTCTGCCCCTTCTTTTGAACTTCTCTTGCATGTGTAAGTTTCTTTGAGGGTTGTCACCATGAGAACGGTAACAGTAGCAGACGTACTGTCAAACGAATAAGAACCTTCAATGAGAAGTGCACTGACACATAGATTATACTTATGTTGTATATTTATGCTGTTTGCAGGAAGGCGGAAGGCCTATTGAAAACCATGGAGACAGAAGCAGAATTTGGGTTTTGATAGAACAGAGAATACGGATTGAAAGTAAACAAATAGGAAAGTCTTTGTCAACCAGACTCCTCTACAGATTTGCATAGATTCAGGTTCACCTGAGTAGCTGCTACTGTTAAGATCCTGAACTAGTTTTCTCTTAGGTCAGACCAGGATTTAGATTACTGCAAGACTTAGATTACTGCAGTGAGCTAGCGTCATCTGAAATCCTGGAGAAAAGGTTAATTTTGCCCGATCTTTCTCACGAAGAGTCATTGTCACAGAAATCTGGTTGCAGCTAAAGAGAAACAAAGCAAAGATGAATCTTTCTGTTCTTACAGTGCTTCTCAGGATAACAGGGTACGTGCAAACCAAGGACACCAATCTGTGGAGCACCAAGTGTGACACAGAACTAAATGGGGGCCTCTTTTACATCCTTAAAAATAATAGGCTTTAGAATTCAATGCTCATTTTAACCCCCACCTTTACTGGCGAAGAACAGCAGTTTTCTCCTTCCTTTTTTGCCGTACTTTTTCAATGACATTCAGCATCATAAAAAACAATTCTTAAATCCACAGCATGTTATGTTTGGAAATAGAAAGTTAAATAAAAATGCCCCTCTGTGTGTGCGTGTATATCGGTATGCAACTTTACAAAGTTGAGCTATTTCCAATGCAAACACAAGTATATCTGGACATCCTTGTACATTCAACATTTTATAGGCCCAGTAAAACTTGATCAAAATCCACTTATACTTGTTGGTTGTGTGACTTAACCTTTAGGGTAGATTAATTAGATTAACAGACCACATACTGTAGATTCCACTACTTCCTCAATGGCTATTAAATTACACAGAAGGAATTACGTTTTAGAGTCCTGCTTCCTTAAATCAAATTCCAGCCCTGTCACCTTTCTTTCATTTATTAGACTGCAAAGCTCTTGTTCCTTTCGTAATAAAAACTGAACCGCTGTTAAATTCCATCCTTAGTACTTGAAGTTATTCATGATTGCTGTGCTTGGGATCAGATAACTACAGAATCTGAGTCTACACTGGGAGAACACAGTTTATGACAGGTATCCTACCAAAGGAGTGAAAAGGTGCCACTTAATTTGTGAAGAGGCAGGGAACAGTGGAGTATTCTTACTTTTAAGACACTGGCTACTGGTCCATGCGGACCACAGCAGTGGAAGCGCAGAGCGGCTGCCAGCGTGGCAGAAGGGAGTGCCCAAGCTGGAAGACGGGTACGGCTTGCAGGAGGCCAGTTCAGCTCTCACCATCAGGATAGATAACGCTAACATGCAGAATGCCTTCTGGTTACAGCACAGAGTTGGGTAAATACGGCTTAAGAAATACCTCTGCAGCTTTCCCAGCATGTTCGCTTTTTCTTTCTCAAAATGTTGTCCAGATAGCAAGCAAAGATTTTGTACACTTGCCCTGTATTCCCAGACACCAGGGAGCTTGGGCATGCCCGTAAACATGAGCAGAATATCCAGTATTTCCCAGAAAGCACTGGAGAACCTGTATACACACAACACAATGCAACTAGTAAGCTCAAGAAAAAAGACAAGGTTTTGGGCTTTCTTGCACTCACATCTACCTATAAACTGTTCCCAGGATATTACAAACAGCACGACAACTATGAAACCTAGGTAAATATGTCAAGCTTAAAAAACTAAGAAGATCTGAGTTCAGATCTTTGTTCTGAAAAGGCTGTATGACTGGGAGGAATATAATAACAAGCAGTGTCAAAGGAAGGTCTGCCCTCTGCACTTCCACGATGCAACAAGGGAGAAGACGGAATCTGAAATCTGTGACACAAGAACATGGCTATGGACTTATCATCTACTGCATGCCTGCTGATGCACACTCTGCCACCCAAATGGCAGCATGCTCCTGCTGTCAAAATTGCTAGAAACATTGGAAGAGTTAGTACGGGAAAGTTGGTGACAGTGTACTTTTTTTAAGCTATCAGGATGCCTGGGCTAGCTCTGAAGCAGTGCCACACAATCCGGCACTAAACATACCGGCGTATGCCCAGCCTGGGTCCCCACTAACGCTCCAGGCGTTACAAACAGCATTCAGGACTGTCCCATTAGGACATCAGAAAAGCTTGTCATCATCAAGACACCACAGTCTCGTTCCTCTTTCCCTGCAGCTCATTCCTGGCCTGTGATATTAATTCTACGCTACACGCCTAGCTTTTTCGCTATATTTACTGCTGATGCGGCTCGTTCTGTCCTCCCGTGTTGCTGGAAGTATGTGCTGGCAAGTCCCGTTACAGTTAGTACAGTCGCTTTAGTAGCTAGGACAATCCATGGCTCTTAATGACAAGCCAATTATCTTTGAGGGTAGCAACTTACCCACAATTGTATTTCTCCAAAACCATGTAATTAAACCCATATGGCTTCAGTAAATAGCAAAACTGTCTCGGAGAAAAAGCTTGATGAATAAAGACAAAAGAATCCTCCACCTTTATTTACAACAACCTGCTTGTGTACATTTTTAAGACAGAAATTTCATTTCAATCCGAGCAGGCAGGCAGAGCTCTTAAGCAGCCTGAGACAAAGAGGGTTTGGAACAATGGATGAAATAGCAAGCCCTGACAACCCTGCCCTTGTGATCAGGTAGCAGAGCCCAGGAGGGGAGCCTGGTAAGGCAATTAGGAGCAGGTGACGCTCGCCAAGAGAAGCTTCAGTCTCCAGGCAATCTGTGTTAGAGGGGCTTCGACAGAGCGTACAGAGGAATCCAAAGCTGCCCCAACTGCTCAGAACTTCTTCAGGATATGAACTGAGCCCCACGTCTGGAGCAAAGTACGACGAACTGGGAAGACTTCTTACTATAATCATGGCAGTGCATAAAAACATTATTTATACAATGTTATTTTTTTGTACTGGACTTCTATGCCCTGCTGATGCTGACATCTTCGTGCTTCGCACAGCAGAAAAAGGAAGAGTGTGCATATTTCACACTATCTATTCTTGCCATCTTGATCTGGATGCCATCTACACCCCTGAGGATCCCTCCATGGTGGGAAGCTCCTCCACAGTGATTTAAAGCACCTGAACTACAACTACCAGCTGGAAGAGTGTGTCCTCATTCATTAAGGACTAGTAAACTAGAGATAAGGAGCTAAAATTGCATGCCTAAAATAGGTGATATGATATTGTACTGTAAATAATGCTAAAGGGTTTCTGCCCCAAAATGCTTACAGTTCTAAATAAGGAGGAAAATGGACAGAGGCTTAATTTGCTGTATGCCACAAGTTAGCGGCAGAGTGGGAAACAGTACCCAAGGTCTGTTCTCCATTCACTAGACTTCATTTGCACAGCCAAAGACCTTTGTATGACCACGTTTAGAAGTAAAGCAAAAAGTCTCCCACTACAGAAAATCCTACCATGAATATTAGAAAAAAAAGGAAAACATCCTTCTCCCTTCCTTGACTCCTGGAAAAATAAAATTCTTTAATGCCTTCATCTTCTCCCTTAAGACATAAATCTGCATTCTGAACTCTATTTTTCTCCCATTTGATTACCATACCAAATCTGGGGGGAAAAAGCACACAGTGAAAGATACATTCTTTGAATGAAAAAAGGAAAAATTCTTAGTGTCACAGATGGCTGTCAGGATGAAATGAAGCTTGTGTCTGCTGAGGGAATCAGACATTAGTGTGAAATCTGAATAGAAAGGAACATAGCAGAAGGCAACATTTCAAAAGGAGCTCAGCACCAACTGGCATTGTGAGGGTTAATTTACTGCCAGGAACTGCTGGGCTTTTCATTCTCAGTAGACACACAATAGACAGATCCCAAAAGCACCCATCATAATCACAGATGCTGGGGATTAATGCTAAAATGAAAGCTTCATGAATATTAAAAATATCAAAACTGCTAATGATGTAGCAGAGTTTGGAATAACAACCAATCTGAAAATCTAAGAGTGTGCTATGCAGACATAGTGAGACACTGTCTTTTTAAAACTGATTAAACCTACTCAATTTGTAACAGAAAGAGGCTTATGCATATTAGGAGCTGAATTGACTGCCAAACTTTACAAATTGCACAGGCTAATTACCATAATTAAGCTTTGGATTGAAGAAGAAAATTCCATTTATCTCAGAATGACTCAGTGGAACTTCAACAAAGAAGGTAAAGTACATCAGATGGTTTGGCCCTTTTTTTCCCCCCTTTTTTTTTTGCCTCTAAGTGGTGTTTCAAAAGCAGTTGTGAAAAAAATAATCAGAGTGACAGCATAGAAATACTTTTGCTTGAAAATCAGAAAAAATGCATAATTTAGGGATCTGATTTTGGAATTTGTTGTAAACCCTCCCCTACAAACTAGTACAGTAAAATATGTTCTATTTTTCACATATAAAGTCTGAAACAGGGGGTAATGCAAAGCCACGTGCCTTTTATAACCTGAAGGCACATGTAATTCCTGTAACCGTGCTTCATCAGTTTCCTGGAGAGGACACTGGGTAGCATTTGATCTGCTGGACTCTCCTGCTGCTATACATGTCTGCTGTTTGCCTTCTCATGCCGATTCAGAGAAGTTATCTTGAAGGATGAGATAACAGCTACCACATTTTAACATAAAGATTACATGTTATTCTATGACTTTGAGCTGCATCCAAAGTCTTCCACTAATCTCAAATGGGATTTGGATCTTGCCCTTAGGGAATGCTTAGTCTGCGAACAATAAAAGCACAGCTGTGAAAACTTTATTATGGGATACAGGAAAATGTCTTACTGTATTGCCTCTCCTATCCCCATTTAGGAAAAAAACATGATGCGAAGGTCTTCCTTAAGCTTACCTAGGCTTTTAAGTCACATATCTGTGAGACCGTACGTACATAAAGACATCATGCAAAGGAGAATGCAGAGATACGGGAGAAGTATCAATCCTCCCATGGAGTCCAATGGGACTCTGAACTTTTGCCCATCAGTTGCTTCAGTTTTGTTTGCATTTATCTAACCTTTGCTTCTAGGATGATGATGATGTCTGTACATTTTCAGGTCTCTTTACAGAATGCCTTGAACAAAATGGTCCTGAAAAAAAATATATGTACAGGTTCATTTCTAGAAAATAAAGAAAACTCACAATGCATTAAAAAAAAACCCAAAGCAAATTAAACAGACCTGCATTTAACTCACTGTAGAACTCAGGACAGTTATAATATATCTACCACTATGGACGTGCTATAAATACTTGTAAAAGTAAATGTGAATTAAAGGCCTAGGTAAACATACGAAAGAAAAAACAGGCAAAAATTAAAAGATCTTCATGTTCAAACTTGATTTTATTCAGCTACATTAGAAGAATCATGGGGCCATCAGAACAGAACTCTGCAAAGAGAAACCAGGAATAATTTCAAAAAGCAGATGATGAAGTGAGATATGTTACCCAAAAGAAGAGGGAGAAGAATGTAGTGATATTTATCTATCAGCATAGGTGCTTTCAGGAACCACCTGAATTTTCTGGAGTGCATCTTTATTAAAGATTCACTAACATTATAAAAGAACATATTCATATGTGAGCATGTAAAAGAGAAGAAACTACCAGCTAATTCTAGTCCAGAATTTGCATCCATCAAGACAGATTCAAATTTTAATGTGATATTACTCATCCCATCTATACAAACCATACACATCTGCTTCTATGAAATTCTAATCTCATATAACAACTAAAATACAGAATGTACCACCGCATTTACTCCTTCAGGAATCGACAGTAATTATATTAAAATACCAGATCATGGGCACTTTTACAAAAATCTTCCATCTATGCATGCCATGCCTTTCCCTCTTTTATATGGCTGCTAATACAACCAACTCTGAGATAGCCATAAGCTGAAATTCCCCACTATCCAAACTAAGCATCCTGGCCACAACTCTGCTCTGCATTCTGAATAATCAGAAGGCATTCACTTCCCATGCTCAACATTAAGCTTGTGTTACTTTGTGTGGTGGTAGAAGAAAGAAATACAAGTTGTGGAGACCCTCTAGTCATGACGAATTTCTGTGATTGGGATATGTAAGTGGTTATGTTGAAGATGTATGCTTATGTGAGCAATTTTGTCTGTTACTAATTTTGTATATGGAAATGTATCTGTCTCCTTGCATAAGCTGGAAATAAACTGATCAGACACAGTAGAGATGCAAGTAGTAAAGGAAGAGAACAATCCCAGATTTACATCACTTTTTCACTCCGTCTTAAGCTCATCATTAAAAAAGGCAAACACACACATTCATTATTGACAAATATAATAAGGAAGATTATCCTTTTTCTTTTTACCATTTTTTAAGAATCTTTTCTTGACCTTGTATGGATCTATTTTGGAAACACATGCAGCTGTCACTGGATGAAGCAGCAACAGAATACGCTGCACTGTAAATTGTCCTAATGTGATTGTGTCTGATTCTTTTTATATCAATTTGTTATCAGAGACTCCATTTTCCCCTTTTTTTTCACAGTCCCGCACCCAGTGGAAAGCTCTGGGCCAGAAACTGCACAGGCAGCTTGCAATAGGCAAACCACTGAAATGTCCAAGGTTAAGTGGTGTCTAAAGATAGAAAAAAAAAATTATTTCATTATTCCTACGGTAAGATACTGGCTGACTGAACTCAAAATCAACATTCACAGTTCAACACCTTGCGTGAAAAATGCCAGCACTTAAGATGTCCATGTTTCACTTGATCTTTTGTGTGAGGGACCATTCCTCGAGTCCTTGTGGCTAGAATGAACTTCAATAGGTAACAGACTACTTAATAAAACAATCTCCGTGCTTTCTCAGAAAATTTTTCCTTGCCCTCACTTTAAGGACAAGGAGAAATCTTTTTATTGATAGGTTTGTAAACAAGATCTTAAAACATGCATTACTTGATATTCACAACCTTTTCAACAAGAATACCCACAACCTAAAGCCGGTCAAGCACAATTGTGTTTGCTATGCAAGATGTCTTACTGTTGGTACTCCCTATTGTTTATCCTGCAGATAAGAACGGGAAAGACAAATTCTAAATATTTGAGTTTTGAGTGAATGAATGTTCAGTTAATGATTTAAGGTTTCACATAGTCTGTTCCCTTTCATTGGCCTGTTTGTTTTCAGTTTCTTGTTTAAACAAACTAACAAAACCACTTAAAATACCTCAATCCAAACTAAAATCTTGGAGAAGAGGCACAGGCTACAGCTCTGTCATTTATTATACACAGAAAAAAAATGTCTCCAAAATATTTAAAGGTAGTAAGAAGTACAAGGGTTGTGTATTATTGAAAAGGCATTATTAAAATAATTTCATCCAAATAATTGTTCTATATTTTGCATTTCTAGAAAGAAAATAAAGCTGTATGTAAATGTTTTTTAGAGACCACAAAATAAAAAAAAACCCAAAGAAAACCAAGGTGGAGTCCTAAACCACTGATGTTTCACCAGCTTAACAAGACATTAAGGAACTTTAGAAACTGGTATATTATTACTCGAGAATAGTTTTAATTACAGTTTATAATATGTCTGTTATTTCTAAAATCACTCAGGATTTTCTTAAGTTTTCTTTACATGCATTCCTTTTCTGTGGCAGTGGGCTAAAATCTTCACACCTTGCTCTGGTGTTAGGAGTAGAGACACTGAAGAACCCACCCCTGATCCTTCAGACAGCTAAAAGAACCCAAAAGATGCCTTTTTTAAAAACCCTCTTTCTTGTGCTGGCTTAGAAGGAATGGGGTAATTTTATCAGCTGATGCTGATGAGGCTCTGGAAGCCTTCTGAGAAGCATAATATAGCATTGCACGCTTGGATGATAATCTGTCAACGCAGTAGAGCACAAACAGGTTTTAAAATTTTTTCTTATTTTTAAAGTATTTCCAGATATAGAATAGAAAAAAAGTCACTGAAGTCATCTTGAGCCTTTAGTACGAAAACGTGTAGACATGATCTAAAAGATATCTGTAATGATCTTCAGAGGGAGAAATTTGGGAAATAGCCCGAGGCTGACCTGTACTTTGGAAGAGAACATTTCTTCATATTGAACTATGGACTATAAATACGCTGAAATTTCATTTATTCTAAATCTTGAAATATGGACAAAATAGTGGCAGGATACAAATACTCAGAGAATTAAGGAATATATTGCCTATCACCTGTAGGTTACTGGTTCAAATTCTGTCAGATGAATAGCGACAGAAAGTCAATACAAGCCAACGGCTGTTTCATGAACTACATGTGAATCAGGTAAGTAGTCCGAGAGCAGACCCTGGTATAGTATAATTCCTGATGAGGAACAGCTGGTGGTTGTAGCAAAAAAGCCCAACTGCACTCACATTCTGAAAGTATGCATTGGGAAGCATGGGCTGCGCATCATTTGCGCTGTAGATTCAAAAGATCCATTTGCCTTCAGGTGTTGTTAATGTGGCACGAGCATATACACAAAATCAACGTCACTAGGCACCGTATTCCAGAACTCTGCAGAAACATCTCTGCGAAGATTGCTTTTGCTGCCCAGGAAAATGCATTCACATCATAAAAATATGCACTTCAATAAATGGTATTCACCAATGCTCTTTCTTGGAAAGCAATAAATGAAAATTATAATTTCAAAAAGGCTGTACTGGTATTAGATGACTAAGTATTATAATATTACTTAACCAATATAAAGATGATACTATTAGAGTTTTTTATTAGATAGTATCAATAGGGTTTTAAAAACTTAAAAGCTTTATGAAGTTAAGTTTTTAAGAAATTTTTTTTTAAGAAGTAGTTTAGAAAGAGTGAAGAAAAGACAGGAAGATGCTAGTGGACATTCTGACTTTTTTAAGAAGAGCTGATTATTACTTAGCAGCAATTTTCTGATTTTCATTTAAGGTTTTTCATTCTAGAAGTTCATTTCTGGTACGTTTCAATGAGCGACAAGTTACAAGTTAGTTTAACTCCCAGGAACCCCAAAGTGCGACTTTTTGGTGCTCGTGTAGCCAGAGCCGCAGGGAATATGGCCAGGAAGCAAATTCACTGTTGCAGTAAATCAAGGTGCTTTCTAAATTTAATTTCCCACGCTGGCCAGAGTTTTTGAGAAAATAGATAAGCCAGCTCTTCACCACCTACACTGTAGATAATGCAAAGAATTCTGCTAATACCATCTGGCAGCATAGTTAAAAAGTTAAATTATTTAAGTAATCAGGATTTAAATGACATGGTTTTGGAACAGATTTAAGCAGCTCCCAAATTAAATAAAATTAAAATTAATAGGTTACAGAATAAAAAATAATCTAGAAAATACTAGAGTGATATTATCAATGCTTTTATTCATACTGCACACATCATTGTCCTCTTCATTCCATATTGTCACTTTTAATTACTCTCAGATTTTTATAAAATACCATTTATTTCAGAACCTCAATCATATAATAGCTAATAGAACACAACTTTCCACTAACTTTATTTAAGACAACAACTTTCATTCTGTGCATTTTTAAAAGAACCTCAGATATCTACCCAGTGAAAATCCTTGGATTTTTACTCTAAGTTACTCAACTCATTTTCAGTAGATCTAGTTTCTTCTAACTGAAGTACCTACCTCTTCAGCAATCTTTGTTTTTCATTAGTTTGAAGACAAATCTAGAAATAAATCTCTGCTGTACCTTTGGGTCACAGATAACTTCTTTCACCGTGACTGAGCTGCAGTTTTACCCATACAACTTTCGTACAAAGAGAGGTGAAGTAGCTTAATCTATCCTGGTTATAGTATAGGAAGAATACTTTCAGGGAGCTGAGGAGTATCTGCAATGCATTTAAAATAATAATGCAAAATACTCAAAACATTTAAGAAAACCCTCCAAAAATCAAACACCCCTCCTCCACAAACTTTGTTTTTGTAGAAAAGGACAACTTAATTTATAATAATCTGTGAATTCAAAGTGCACCCACTTAGCAAAACCTCTTTTCAAACCATGCAAAATTGTGGACATCTGTATCAAGGCTGGCTACTATTCTCCAATATCGGACAATAATATTAAACACCTGCTTTTACAGCCTACTGGATGAATATGGCTGCTTTTAACAGACAAGTACTGGAACTAAACCATCAAATTACAAACCAAGTTAATCTAGGGAGGAATAGAGGAGATGGAAAGAGTTGAAAAGGATACAAATGTCTGTTCGTGTGTAAGCAAGTGATAAATCATGGAGCACAACGTTATTTCCTGGCATCTTTTTATAATGTGGCTAGAGACTGATGAAATACAGGACCAGCCATAGTAAATTGATAACTGGCTCTATCAAGCCCAGATTTCTGTCTGCGCTGGATGTTCAGAGAACTGAAATACACCTAACCTACTAGACAGCATTAGAGATGGAGGAAGACTACTTATAATCCACTGATGGTTAGGAGAATGAGTTAACTTGGTTTTTTAAAGAGCAAAGACTAAAAAGAAAAGAAGTTATATAGAAACAAAATATACTGCACATCAGAGAGACATACTGGACATTTCAGCAACTGTTGCTAATAGGAGTCCCAAACAACACCCTTGGAGTGGAAATCACTGCCACATGTTAAATCTATTTAGGATGTGATGCAGAAGGGCAAGATTAGTACAAAAATTCCAAATATGTGCAGGGAAGGAGATAACCCCTCAGGAATTCCAGTTCCACACAATAAAGGTGAAACTGCTCTGCTCAGGTTTCTCTGGACTAGCTGTAGCTACATCTGCACTGCTATTCCCACCACCCATTTCACATGCAGCTGCACCAAGACCTAAATGTGAGGAGAATCAGAGAACCCATCTGTGTTTAGCATAACATCGCCACAGGCACCGGAGTGGCAAACATGCAAATGAGCTGATTAATCAGGAGGTAATTATGCTTGGGTTACTCTTTCTGTTACAGGACTGCTTTGATAGCAAGTTTAGGTATTATACGTAGGAGCAGCTCATAGGGGAAAACGTTACAGTCCCCTGTGAGACAGTTCAAAGTCCTTTACAAGCACGTTTCCTGTAATATTTAGATGAACGTTTCATTTATGAGAATAGGTTCGTATGTCATTAACCAAGTGAATCTTGACAGTGAGAAGCCAGTCTATAAAATATTGATTTCCAAAATAAAACATTTACATGGCACTTTCCAGCTGAAGTAATTCCCTGGCACGGGGTACAATCTATTTACTCATTTCTTTCAAGGACTATTTTCTCAGATTAACTGATTCTCAGATCTTTCCATCTCTTAGGACTGTGCTGCTGCAAAATGGAGCAGAAGTCACTAAAGGAAGATTATCTTTTGTGTTTTGGTGTTTTTTGTGTTTTTTTTTTTAAAAAAAAGGCAAGATGGATTGAGCATCTTCACTGACTATACAAAAATTCTTGGTTTTGAATTCAGATGGGCTACGTCAAAAAGCAAAACATCTGTAGCAGTTATGTTGCAGAATAACAAGCAAAGTTTTGTGCCCAGATTATAAGTGTCAGGCAGTGAAGGATTTCTGTCTCCAGCTTTTGGGGGAGATTGCTCTAGAGGATGCTTGATGATAGCAATCAAGGAAAGCTATCCCAGCCTGCGACTCACAGAGCAGCAACTCTGGCTTATGGACTGCCATACCTCCTCGGTGGCTCCTCTGCAAGCAGTAGGAATTGCTGCAGTTAGAGACTGGGCGTTATTCTTCAACTCTACAGAATCTAAATACATTCTCAAACTGTGTTATTCTTATATTTATCAGTGTTCAGAACACAGCTGACATTTTAACATTCATTTCTGTATCCTGTTTCATTCCCTGTATGTTTACATGCATGCATTTCCTACTTTTGAACGTCTGTAGGATCTGGTCGCAGCCTGCCAGAATCAGCAGGACAACATGCACGACAGAGCTAATTCATGATACAAGGACTTCAATGTTTAGTTGCACTGATGATAATAAATCTCTATGGACTCAAGGCTATGTTATCTCTATCAGTTAAGGCTATTTTCCCCGCTGAGAAGATTTAGTACACTTCACAGAGAGGGCAATATGCCCAAGTATGAAGCAGACTTTCACAGATGTCGGACACAATAGCCTGTTCACAGGTGAGAGTTACACGATCATTAGGATCACAATAGCAGAGGTTCGGATTTCTGGAGGGACCACTAAATGCTCTGGTATCCATTATTTATACCAAAAATATTTATACGTGCACAGGTATCATGTGTCCAGCTTTCACCTCCTGAATGGCCTAGGCTAGCAGAGCAAACTGAGCTGAGACACGGGGACTTGAGCACAGTCAGAGCCAGTCACGGCATGCCTGCTCCTCACTACCCGGGCACCTGCAACTCTCCATGCTTTCAGTGTGAAGAAATCTTGAAAGCAAGATTTGCACCTAATATTAAATATTGCAATAAACTAAGGATGAAAAAGGGTACACCTGAAATATTTTTCCTCTGCAGGGAACTTTTCTGTCTCACATCTGTAGTAAGATGTCTATGAGGCGTGTTTAAGAAGGGATGTGTGATTACTGCACTCTAGCATTCATACAAAAACACCCTGTGCAGGTTAACTACAACATTCCTCTCAAACGCATCAGCAGTGTGTCCCTTTCCCTGTTGCCTGGCCTTCTCGCTAATGTGGCTGATTACATCTCTGATGGAAAGCTCTGCCAGTGATTTTCCACTGGGCTGCTTAAGAGACTGGATGCCAGTTGCAAAAACCAGTCAGTTTGGAACCTGGCTGATTCCAACTGGGTTTTGGAACCCCGTATTAATTTTGGATCAGGCTTATTTTAAAAAAAAAAAAAAAAAAAAAGAAAAAAGAGCTAAAATACACACAGCAGCAGTAACTGTTGACAGTAAATGACAGTCTGTGTTGTGGACACTCTCCTGGCAGCTGGCTGGCTTCAGAGCCATTCAGTGCCTGGAAGAGCTGGCTGTGGATTTGCCCCTGCTGTGCCTGGGGGAGGCTGATGATCTGCTGGATCCTTGCACACTAAATAAGCTCTTTGCCAGTCAGAAACTCTTCAGTCCTTTCACCTGAGTGCCTAAGCATTAGCCTGTTTCCCACAGCATGCTACACGAGCTTGGGAGCTGAAGTAACACTGAAATCCAGTGTCAGATTCAGAGCCTTTGTTAGGGAAGAGGCTCCCACTGCTCACAGCTGCGCTCTGGCACCTTCGTCTCCCTTGAAACAATACGAACAGCCGTATCAACCAACAGAAAAAGAAAAGCAGCAAACAAAGCTAAAAATATTTTTTTTCTCCAAAATATCATTCAGTGCTGTGTTGTCAACTGTGACATTCTACAGCAATTGAACACTGATAATTCACTGCAATTCCCTAACAACCTGAACCAAATCACAACATAAAGACAAATAAATAAATAAATAAATAAAAATTAACTCACTTCCTTACATGAAACAAGTAATACTGGACAACTGCTTTAATATCCCTGCTGAGTAGACATGCCGGGCTGTCTTACAGAAACTCAAACAACTTCATTTTGTGAGAGGATGAAAAACCAATAAACTTGAATCTACGGTGTTCCATCACTTGGGCTTTTTTCCACAGTGAGATGGGACATCGAATGGGCCATATCCTTCGGGTGAATATGCCTACACCCTTCTCTTACACTCAGTACCCAAAGTGGACCAGAGGATCAAAAAACCAGGTTTTATTCAAACAAAACCTTCAGTGCTTAACTTCCAAAAGAGAGAAAACTCTACATACAGAAAAGACAGAAAAGTAACATAAAAAGTCACAGACCATACCCACTGCTCTCTTTGCCTTGGCACATTTGCCTTAGCCCTTTGTTTCACTCACCAAGAGACTTTTTGATTAGAGCAACTCTGACCGGTCTGTGGTGATCCCTGGGAGGTTATTTCTGTCCCCCCCATTGGCTGCAATTGATTTTTAAAAAGTTCTTTACATGAGCTCCCAGTTGTATCTTCGCTGTGACTGCTTTTCCTGCCATTCACTCACATTTGTAAAACTTCTTTTTCCTTAAGAGAATAACAATCTGTCGATAAAAGCAAGTAATTTTTGTTCACCATATCTGTATTCTTGAAACAAGAAATACTCTGTGAAAACCCTTGTATCATTTGAAATCTTAGAAGAGGTTTCACACGAGGTGTGTTAAAAATCAACTGAAAAAATAAGATGAACTAAAGAATGAAAGACAGTTAAACGATCATGCTAAGTGAGACTCTGCAAGCATGAGTTTTGCCAAGAGCAGATTATGCATAACATGTATTCCTGTGGATAACACTAGTAGCACGCAGTATTTTATTTTGTTTTATAACTTCTTGAAACAGTTTTACAGAAGACAAGAATCCCACTGCATTTAGAAGTCTATAACTAGGTCACTGTGCTAGAGCTCTACACAGGTGAAGCCAGGGGTTTTGGTTTCCCACCGACAAAAATCAGTAGGGCATTTCAAAATATTTGGCTCAATTTGTCTGCCTATATTCAGCAAAGAACAAGTTCTTATCTTTTCAAAGTGCCAAATCAGCCAAAAGGATAAAAGTTATTAGTCACGAGTCATCTCAGAAAATACAAGGCTTATAGTTCACCTTTCTCTTCACTGACCGTGTATAAATTATACTACTTTTAAAATGTGATGCATTACATGCATTCTTCCAGATTCAGACATTTCTTCAGATTAATTCTGAATACAGCAATTCACATCACATACCTTAGGCTTTCAGTTCTTCTAAAGAATAATAATGATGCGATTAAAATGGCTATAAAATAATATAATTAAACCTTTTAGGTGATCTTTAGAAGCTTCACTAAAGCACTTAAGCCACGAATATGTTCCTGAAAAGCATACTAAAAATATATTATTTTAATTTATTTTTTTGGCCTTTCAAGAAAACCTGTAACTTCACCCCCCCAATTTCTGCTGTTTTATTTTGCTTTCAACAAATGTACCTTTCATTAGATATACGTGGAGCTGATACAAATGTATCAAGCCGACATAGACATATTAGGCAGTTGGCAATACTTGTTAATACTTTCCTTTGAGAGGACAGTTACAACTAATGTTGAGTAGATTTTTTTACTCAAAACAGTAAAATTTGTCAGTATTGTTCACCTAACTGGTGAAAGAGCTGCCAGACTGTACGGAGTTATTAAGGAAGTTGTAATGAGGCAGCTCCAGGAACAACTGGATGTCATAATATTTCCTATTTATTCCTAACAGGCTGAAATGATGTGGAAATGGAACTGAAACTGTATCGCCATAATGGCCCAGGGAAGGCTGCCCCTCAAGAGATTTTTTTTTTTTTTTATTAGCATTATAAGCAGCTTCTGATACTATGACTAAAACATGCTGTGGATTCGCCTGCAAATTTTAGCAGGCCAGACAGACAGAATGCTCTTTCAGGTTATTGATGTCAGAGGCCTCAAAGGAAAATTTGGCATTTTTTCACCTTCTTACACGGATTAGAGTTTAGGTGCTCCCAGAGTAACCTGTTATGTACTGTTTACAATGTGCAAATATGCGAGTGGAAATCCATGAAACGTTGGTCTGTACGATCCTCAGCTTGGGCAGCATCCCGTGCTTGGCCATGTCATTCACTCAGTTCCATGCAGTTCAGCGGGTGGACTTCAGCAACACAGCATTTATTGGTTAAGCAGCAGACTATGTATCAAGCATCTAATATAATATACTGCTGATTATGGTTTTGTTTTCTCTCCTATGACTGGATTTTAATAATGAAAAACTGGAAGAAAATTCTTAGGTCATCAAGTACAGTCCCTTGGTATTACAGGCAACCACATTTCGTAATCCCTTATGTAAACTGATCAAGCTCCCTCAAATCCGTAATATTTTTATGACCTTCAGAGATGGCAGCAGCAAGGTATATTTATTTTGTTTTACACTGGATGAACTCTTTCTAGGCTTTTTTATAGCCAAAGACTTAGCCCCCCTGCAACAAGCACAATAGAATTTAAGCACCCATTGTATTAAAAAATAGCTGTCTCAAAGTCAGCCAAATACTTTTGTGTGATGAAAAAAATCTAATACCGTGCTATCCTAAAATTTATTTTAAATTATAAAAAACACACACTTGTAATCACAAAATCATATTGAAATGTGAATTTTATTTTATGTTAAGCAACTGTGCCATACCAAGCTGCAGTTACCACCTACAACTAGGCATGGGATCGATCATCCAAATTTTATTCAAAGCATTTGTGAAGCTGAAGTTGATCGAAGAATACAAGATTTGCCAAAAATCCAGCTTAATTTGATTGTATCGAATATGTGGAATCATCCCTACTGCAACCAGAAGAAAAAGAATAAACAACACGCATCGCATAGCAGAGCGATTCAGCATCAGAAAAAGCCTAATGAGACAGTATTATGACTTACATCTGGATGATCCATCTATACGCGTAGAATTTAAACTTGAACATATTGATGCCATCTTTCAAGCCAAATCTATAAATTTGTTTAAGACCTGGAAATAGGAGTGGCAAAAGGTATTTCTGATCCAAGGCTAAATAAGAACACTTAAAAAAAAAAAAAAAAAAGAGACAACTGGAACAAGTTGTATATTTTTTTCTATGGGCCATGAAGAGCTGATAATTATTGGCAGTAGCACATCAGACATACTTTAAATAAAGAACGCCGAATAGAACATTTGGTTATATTTTCTGATAACACTTTTGTGTTGTTCAGAAAGCTGTCTTAAGAAAAGCAAACACTTGCTGTACTTGGGTTTGCAGAACAACAGCTTTATTTGCGGTCTCATGAAATACCTCATATCTTGCTGATGACAGACAAGTGCCTGTACTTCTTGTTCAAAGGCAAGCTGGAAATCAGGATTTTGGACCAGAAAATGTGTAATAAAATAGTTAGGTTCAAATTATGACTGTAGCAAGCACATGCTCCGTTTGCAATACATAGGATCTGCTAAGGCTTTCTTAGCTGTAAGGTAATTAGGTACATATTATAGCCTTCTCCAAACAGACTGACCTGGAAGAATGAAACGGCCTCAGACCCAGCACCTGACTGCGGGGGGAAGGGGCGGTGGAGTGTGGGCAGCGACATCTGCGCTGTATTTGGTTAGCAAGACCAGCTTCAGAAACAAATTCAGAGGATCAAGCTCATTTTTTTTGCAAAGATCTTGATGCTGTGCTGGGGAGAGCAAGACATTTGACCTGGTGGCTGTTACTGTCAATCTCTGGACTTGGCAAAAACACAGCTTGGCAGCAGTAGTTACAGCATCTCTTCCTTGGCTCAGTTTCTCATTGTACTTCATCTCGGACAGTCATTTATGTATCTGGGAAGTGATGGGAGGATGACACTGTTCTAGTGCAGTAACGTTTACAGCCACCTTTACCTTGTGCCCTCAGTACACCCAAAAGCAATAGTTATGAGTGCAAAAGAGCATGCTGAACCATCTGATAGAAATTCCATTTCTCTCATTACTATCAAGTACTCCACACATATTTAACAACTAAGCTATAATAGCCCTACTTCTATAGTTCGAAAGCTGTGAAAACCACTTTAAAAAAAAAAAAAAAGTGGTGCGAAAACAAGGACCAACAGCCAAATTCAGGCCATTGTAGCTCTTGAAATACCAGCTCTAACTTTTCTTAAGAAACACAGATATCTCACCCAGAAATCGGGCTGTATTTGTTTTGCAATTTGAGTGAGTCAGACACATAAATATTTAAGTTTTAATTCAATTGCCTCTCCTGCGGTCGATGAGTCACTGCTACTCTGATATCTGAGGAGTCTCACTAGGGGAGGTCCTGGAAATGTGTTATGACTCCCAAGTGGGTTCCAGCCGGAAAGTCTGTGAGCTGCAGGGTTAAAATGTATAAACTTATTTTCCTTTCGTACACTCAAAATATATGTAATGAACTAGAATGTGTTTGCTTCCTGGACAGCAAACAATCTTGCAGCCAGAAAAAATGTTTACTTTGTAAACACTATTTTCTTTTCAGAAAACTGTTTTAGCAATAGGTTCCATGATGAAAAACAGTTTAGGTCATAAAAGACCTCAAAGAAATAGAAACTGTAACACTTTTCCTTCTCTCTAAACTCCTGAAATTAACTTACAAGAAGTTACAGTCACTCTAATGTGCTAAAAATACAGAGAACATACTTTCTACAAATGGATGATGCAAGATAATTTCAAAGCCTTTGACCAAATAGGGAGTATTATGAATCTTTCCATACACAAGCTGCAAAGAGAGACTAATTAAAAACTAAAAAGCTACATTCCATTGGCATACACCTTACAAATCAAGCGGGGAAGTCAGTTGCGACTGCAACATAAAAATAATGAATGTGAAGGTGTAAGAGAGGCGCTTCCTTTCCTATATGACACTCTAATATTCCTGTAACCGTCTTGAGTCATCTTACCACCACTTAGCATGAAATGTGCCATCATTTACTCACTTGTGACATTTCCTATTTTGACTCATACTGGATAAAACACGGGGTCAGTATGAAAGAAGCAGATGGACACCAAATTCAGTCCTGGTCTGAATTCAGGAGAGTTCATACATTTCCTCCATGGAGGTATAGGCGAGAGAAGAAAAATAACCATGCTGGAGCTCAACAGGTCCAAAAGAGTGACAATAGCAAAGCAAAAGACAAATCTTCACAACCTTCGTGGCCTTGCGAGCCTTGCAGCCCCTGAGAGACTCCTGACCCTAGCTAGGAACAAGCCGGCTACCTTGCAGATGAAAAGTAAACCTGCTGCAGATGTCCTTACACAGAACAAAATCCCCAGGTCTCCAGCTACAAGTTATGGAGCCTGTGCAAATGAGCTCCCCATAGGCCACATCTGACAACTCCCAGTCCTCAGAAAGAAGATCTCTACGCGTCTCATGGGGATGAAGCCCAAAGTAGCACAACTTTGCTGCACAGCTGTTAGTGTGGAAATATTAGGTGTGAGCACAGCATTATTAAATCTTTCCCCCAATAACCACCTGTTGTTATACCCTAGATCCAAATTCTGTATTTGTACATGAAATGCAAGGGTATGCATATACACTATGCAATTCCCTCTTGAAACAGAGACAAAACCCTTTGGTTTTCACTTCACCAGCATTTTGAAACTAGAATTGCTATTTACTTGAAGTCCAGGCTTTCTTATGTTGGCTGGTAGGTTTTGTGGCAGCTCAGATAGGTGTATCTAATGGCACATATTTAGGAGAACACTATTTTCACTAATAAATAGTGATAACACAGAATGACCACCCAAAGGAAACCTATTTTTACAGTATGCAAAAAGCCCCTTTTACCACATGTAGCAAGACTTGCTTGCACATTCTTTTTCTTTTTTCTTCTCCTGCTGCCAGCCTGTATTAATGAGGTGGTGGATATAGAGGGAAATGACATACTGCCTACATATGTTATTTCAGAATAAGGATTCCAAGAAGAACTCGGAATAAAATGTCCTTCACGTGCTTCAGTTTAAACCCATCGGCTCTCTTCTCTAATGGTTGTTACACAGGCTTCTCTTTTTCGCTTTGTAATAAGCATATCAATTTTCTGGATGCTACACTACTCTTACAAGGCATTTTGTTCTTAACCATTGCATCCACCTTCAATTAATTTCATTTTTCTGAAATACTGACAGGTGGTGGCCACTTTCCTACGGGTACCCTAAACACAAGGATTTTTGGAGGGGGAAATACCTGCCACGGGTAATTTCATGGACACGGAACGACATCATGCCACTGGCGCCTGAAATTTAGCGGTTAACCATGGGTGCTGCAGGGCTGTTTTTTATCACTGGTGTCAAATTTACAAGAAAATCACCACAGAATGCCTTTAATGTCAGCTACAGTTTTCAGTTCTGGAAAGTATCAGAGGGATGCAAGGCAATGCATCCCTTCCCATGTACAGGGATTTGTCTTCCAAAGCTGGAGCTATTACGGATGATGGGCTGTAGTTCACAATCAAGATGTCACTGAACTACAAAGCATTTTTTTCTTTGCATGTCACATAAGTAAGATAAAATTGAATTTTAAAGAAAATAATCAGTTTAATTTTTTTTTTCTTTCACTAATTTAATCTTGATGGTGACTTGTGACTCCACAGACTAAAGAAATTAACAGACATCACATCATCACTTGGGACCTATACAGTCACAAGTAACTCTTTTCCACAATGTTCATACAAAACAAAACACTCGATTTCAGATAATTGTAAACTATGCTGCTATTCCCTCTAAATAACATACTTTTATTCATTACAAACACAGGTCTAGAGCATTATCATGTGTAAATTAGCATTTTTCCATCAATATTTGCAGACACTGTCCAATTTAAAATAACAAACTAACTAGTTTATTAACTAAATATTCATATTAAAATGGTAGCAAAAAAGTATTTGAATATGACTTATTGGTACTGTAGCAAGAGTACGGATTTTACATGCGGTAATTTGGCAAGATTTGACATACAGTAGCTGTATTTTCCCAAAGGGAGAGCCAAAATCTGGCCAGATCTGTCATGGTTTTGTAAGTGTGCCAGATATGACACAGAATAGATGTGATTAATTATCTGAAGAATTATATGTACATGTATTTCCATGAAATAGTCGCAATCCCCCCTATACAAATTATCCCAACAACAGCCGTCTTGCTGGGCAGTCTGAGATGATGGAACAGAGAGAAATCTCACAAAGGCAATGACATTCTATCAAGTACCGCAAAAAAAAAAAAAACCCAAAAACTCAACTGGCATTTATTTCTCATTCTAAAGTGATTTTTAAATTTCTTCCTTGCTCAGGTTCTCCTTATTTTGTCCATGGTATAAAACTATACCAAAGCATTCAAGATTTACAAAAGCATATGACCACTGGTTTGAAAACTAAATGACAAAATTTAAGCTTCTGAAACAATCTTTAAATACATAAGAAGTGGCTTGAATATTAAAAAAGTCAAGCAACAAATGGGTGTTTCAAAAACTTATTTAGAAGGCAACATTTTAATTGGCAGCTCCTTTTTAAGATGCTCTTTTTTTAATCTTTTCTTACCAACTACAATAACAGAAAATATTTTTTTTTGTTGTTTTAATTCTTGGTTGTCTCTAGACAAGGAGTACAATAGTTTTCCAAACTGAGCCACAGAAATAATTGTCATAATAAATCATAAAGATTACAAGTGAAATGAAATAAGTTTAAAGATCATATTTTAGTAGTTTTGGCACCAAAACACTATGTACTAGATATACTGTCAGATGATAATTTCCAATTAAGCTTGAGTTACAGGAAAGCAGTATTTTAGACACGTTACGGTGCAGCCTCAGTGTTCGTGCAACTATAAAGGAATTCCAGAATTCCTTAGGCACAGTTCTGATTTTTGTGCCTTGGGGAAGACATAAAACAATTGCTTTATGGTCAATCACTGAAGTCTTTAGAAGGCCTTGCTGGGGAAACTGCTACTGCCATCTGTAGTGAAACTGTATAGGCATAACTAAAACAGAGCACAAGATATTCTTCCCTTATAAACTCAGACCTGCTGGAGTAATTCCTGTGAACAGCCACCTGCTCCTACAAGCCATTTGTTCCATTTGTAAAACGGATGTTAGCTCCATACTACTTCTGAATGAGAAATTCATTAAGCTAGCCAACCATTCACACAGCCATCCCATTGCGAAAATTACTTATGTTCCTATACTTCAAAATAATGAGTGATAAAGTGTCGTTCAGATGTCATCCCTCTTAGATGGTACAATTAAAACACTCAAACTGCAAGATAGAAGTATGCAAGTTAAAAGGGTATTATAAAGACAGATTCTGTAATTGTTCACTTTTTTGAACTACGCATTGTATAGTAGCCCATATCCAACCTACAAGGTTATCTCATGGCCTTTAAAGCCATGAGACTATCCAGCAGCCACGACAGTCGTGAAGTTTGATGCTTTCATGCTATCTATTCCAGATTGATCAACAACTCTGAGGAAAAAAACTTGGCATTTTTTTCCCCTAGGGAATAACACCATCAAACTGCCTTGAGACACAACCAGTTGTTTCCATCAGACATTGAGAGGTCACTGTGGAACCGGTCTTCAGCTGTCTCCATGCTGAACAGCATTGCTCTGACTCCTCTCATAGCGCCAAAGCTGTATTCCAAAGCAGAGAAGAAAAACACACTTGAAACAGGTTAATCGCATAAGTTATATCTTGAATTTTGTCCCCTTCTGGATATGTAATAGATGTCAGAAATAAGCTGGGAATTTTAAGTTGGAATTTTCTGACTACATATTACAGTTAGCGTGTAGTATACATCTACATTATGGTAGGGGAAAGTATGAAGAACAAACTAGCAGGATAAAGCATAGTCCATAACTACCATGGTAATCCTTGTCTGCTGTGGGATCCTTCTGGGATTGTGGGCCAAAAGTGAAATCTAATTCTTCCGACCAGTCCCAAACGCACCACAGGAGCTGGAGACATTGCTGGGCCTGAGAGTGCCAAGTCCTGGCACTTGCTCTCTGAGCTGTGGATGTGCCAACAGCACTTCAGTGCCAGTGTGTGAAGAAAGATCATGACTTTTACCACCAGTCAAATGAAAGTGAAATCCATAATTGCATGATAGCCAAACCCAGTAAAACAGAATCTTAACCAAGGCCCAACTA
Source organism: Nipponia nippon (assembly GCF_047370975.1). Taxonomy (NCBI): domain Eukaryota; kingdom Metazoa; phylum Chordata; class Aves; order Pelecaniformes; family Threskiornithidae; genus Nipponia; species Nipponia nippon. The sequence goes on along the minus strand of NW_028262336.1, from coordinate 20,664,338 downwards.
TAAATACAAAACCATTCCCTCACCTCATCCAGACTCTCGGAGATATGAATGCCCCTTTTTGTCTGGTTTCTGCACATTTATAGTCCTCTGATGCCCTAGAATTAACATTGTAAAATCACTGTTCACCTTGCAGTACGTTCCCAGGAGTTGATCCCAAACAAAAGGGAAAGCAAGAGAGTAAAAATGTCTTCATGAAGAGCGCTCAGGTATTTTGTACGGATATGGCATTGCTTTCTAGGTGGCAGAATTAAAAAAGAATTTAAAAAGATGGAAAGAAAAAATAAATTTCATAGCTTTTGTTCACCAAAACACACTTCGTAAATCAAAGCTATGAATTCAACAGTACATCTTTGAAAATGTGATCTGATGCAATGGACAGATTTGATGCAAGAAGTATGTCATATGTTTTTGATGTCCATGATGTGAAATATGCATTTCCAACTCTGCTGACTGTGGCCTTCCTGTCACCTAAACAGGAAAAGAGCATTTTAAATCCTTTTTCTGCTTTTGTTATTTTTATTCTGCGCTCTCAGTAAGGAGGTGAACACTCAGTCCCAGCTGGTTACCAAATCACATTCATCAGATTATTTTTTAAGTAGTAACAATGTCACTTTTTTTTTTTTTTTTTTATTAAACGGTAGACAGTTTATATCTTCAGAATTAACTTTTTAAACCCCAAAATATTATTCTTGTTTCAGTGCCTAGATGTCTGGGTTTATTTCTAGACACTAGTCTGAATACTTGAAAAAAGCAACAGAGGTAAATTAGCAGACCATATTTAGCCACCAAGTAATGCCTTCTATAAAGATCTTGCTGTTTTGAGCCTGCTCATAGTCAACAGCCTTACCAGTACTGTAAAAGACATAAGATCATGCCATTTTGGGATTCGGTTCATTTGCACTTGTAACAAACATCAAACGCGGTTTCACGTACGGCGGCACGACTGGGAACTTTGGTATGGCTCCTTCTGCCTTGGGAACGGCTGGCTGGCAGCAGAGCCCTGCCAGGCCAGCCTGCAGGCAGCTGCCCACTGGCGCCGAGTAGCTATAGATGCCAAGACTAAAAGCAGGTTTCTAAAGCCCTCTCTCCTCCCTCCCCTTTTTTTAAATGCCTCTGGTTTTCTCTCTTCAAACACTTTGCACATGAAGAAAATAGATTATCAGGTCACCCCTAATTAGCTACATGAGTGGTTTCTGGCACTGCTGTATCTTTTTTACATTTAGGACATCACCCCAGTGAATTGATCCTCCTACACACATGCTGCGACTACCACTTTTCTATTTAAGTTATTAAGAATTTCTTTCTCCAGCAGGCACAGCACCCACTCAAGTGATGCGTGGTGCAGATCATTCAGGAATACCTGTGTCACTGTGGCGCAGGAGCGTCAAAATGATGCCCCACGAAAGGAAGCCTGTAATACTGGGATCCGCCAGCAGCCCTGCTCCACAGGTGTGCGACAGAAAGCAGGGTGGCAGCAAGGCAAGGTTTGGGAAACACGGGCAACATGCTTCTCCTTTGCCATGGCGTTCCCCTAAGAGCCAACGTCTGTGGGGAAGCGGGGGTGGAGGAGAGACCTCTAGATATGCCGGAGGTGGTTTGGACAAAATTCAATAATCACTGCCAGCATCTTTAGTTGAAAAGCCGAGGACGTGCTGTATCTTCTCCTCTGAATAAACCGCACCACCCTACTCTTCTCCTTTTGCTGTGGCATGAACCGCCAATCCTGTTTCAAGACGCTTTAACCGGCCACAACACACAAAGTGAAAGTTTCCAAATTATTTTGTTAGCAATTGTTTTTTTCATTGAGCACATCTATACTGCTGGGATAAATTAGGGATAGAATGTGGAAAGGATCAGCAACGCTGAGAAAAACACTAAGGCCACCTTCTCCTCACAAGAAAGGAGTAAGACCACCAGGATTAAGGTCTTAGCCTGATGAAATCAAGATTTAAGACACAGACTTTCTGTCTGACCTTGAAAAAAATCACTTTGTTTCTGAATCAGATATTAAAGTGGGAGTATTGACACATTCTCCTTCATTACCAGTAAGGTCTGAAAGCCTGTCACATACCCTGGGAACAGAAACCATCAAAGCGCTTTAACATTGGTGCGACTGTTTTCTGATATGGATGATTTTAAATGGAATAAAATACATATGCACATGCATACATCTCTTTATGAAGTATTTTCTTCAGATTTATATGTTTGTGTTTAGTGTGAGAACAATGGAAGCAGAACATTTCCACTGATACATGTAATAATTTATTCTGAAATTCTCCCTGAAATGTATTGTTGTAAGTGAAAGTATGAATCCCGTCCTGTATTTTTTTTCCTCTCTACCTTACCTTCTTCTGAGAGATCGCATTAACTGTCACTTACATGCACAATTCTAGTTATGTTTTGTTTATGGCTTTTCAGCAGCTCTGTAATCCTAGAGGATGAAAATATTTTCCATTTGCCACAGTGACACGTGCTGTAGAGAGAAAATATGAACAGCTGCAGGCTTCCTTAATAATGGGATCAGATAACACACTGTCCAGGATTTCGGTTTATCATTTTTCCTTAAAGGAAAAAGCAGGTCTTCTGTTCAGGCATCTCAATGTGAGACTACATAAGGACCATCATACCCTGGGATCAGAAGCGAGTGCTTCAAAATGAAACGTCTCGAGACTGCCTGTCTGAGGGACTTTCACCGATACAGAATCAGCCTATTTTAACCGTCGTCTACTGAACCAAACTTACTGGCTTTAAATTAGCCGTATGTGACCTATATGAGTACTCAAGAGTTCAGTCCTTTGCAATTAAACAAACTCTTCAGAAGAAAAAGCAGCCTGCAGGTCAAAGAAAATGAGGTGGTGAGTTGCCATTCCCTTACTGGGGAACTTTCAATATTTGTCAGTGATATATTAGGTCCATAAAAAATAAAATATCATTATTTAGGATGTTTACTTTAGCTTGGCTCTGAGAGGCATTTGTGACCTTACAGAAGTACTTCATTGGAGGTCATTATTTAGACTAAATTCCAGATACAGAAAACAAAGAGCTCTATTCATAACAACTAAGACAGCAAAGTATTCACAAGAGAAAGGAGCAAGAATTTCAAAATGTAGACTAAATAGGACTGTGATTCAATGGAGGTCCCAATCCAGGAAAGCACCCCTGTAAAGCTAACTCTTTAAGGACACACTTATTTTCATTCTAAGCAGCAGTGTATTCAACACAACTTTAAAAATACTTTAAAATCATTTCTTGACTTGGAGCCTGGGATTCCTCTTGAACAAATTCCTTAGTTACGCATAGGACAGACTTTATTAGAGAACAAAAAGACGCACTACAGTATCAGTCACCACTCCAGCTATCAAGCACATCTTTTTCATCGTTCAGACTTACAATTGTTCTTACCAAATGGCTAGAAGCACACAGGTCAGAAAAGGATGAAGCTTGCCGAGAGGCAACTTGAATTCATTGAATCCACAATAAATGAGCGAGCCAAAAGAGGGAACTTTGTATTCCCAGGACACGCTGTAAAAGGATAGCCTGTAATACCTCGAGATCTGAATGAGCAGATTAGTTTTTAATGAATAGTGCATCTTTCTATCTTTTCAGCAATCAACCCTACTGAAAATATTGAACACAAAGAACAAGCAATATCGGCGCGAAGACACTATTCTGTTTTGTCATGAAGGATACATCAGTGTTTCCTGAGGAATACATAAGCATCACTTATGTCAGGTGGTCTCAGAAATATTCATGTATTTCAAGGTACTTACAAACATTCTCCAATCTGACGAAACAGATGGAACAAAAAGTTGAGAAGAGAATTACTAAAGGCCAGACACTGTACAAAGACAACGAACTTTTGACTGAATTCATGTCCATTTACAGAAGCTATGAAGAATGGGTCAGAGGCTGGAGAGGTCCTGAAGACTGGCATGTCAGTGAATATAAACTCTAAGAAGAGTCGTGTATGGGATGTTTTCTCACAATCACCTGGAGTAAGTACCCACTGATCTTCATTGACTTCCTCTTATATGAAAAGGGGATCCTATTAGAGCTGTGCTGTCTTATACAAAATGATCCTGTCATGAAAAAAGTGAAACTGTAAATTTCAAGTTTTCTTCCTGAAGATACAAAGGAATAGTGAAGTTCTCACTGACATGTTAAACAAGACTAGCTTTGAAATAAACAAACTTTGTCATTAAAATATTATCATGGAAGGCCTTCAACAAATAATATTTTCAGTAAATGTTAGTGATTTACAAATGGAATTTTTTGGCCTCTTCTTATGTTGTTTCCTTTTCCATTCCTTCCATTTTTTTATGCCATCATAACGTGAAGGCTTTGTATAGAAATGGTTACTACACATACCACCTGTACCACAGGGCTTACAAAGCCTTGGAGATGTTTGTGGTATTATACTAATAATTAGCAAGACAAGATGACAAGAAAGAATGACTTTCTACAGAACATCCTTGGAAAACCAATCCTCTTGCCCTGTCTGTTGATTGTGGAGGTTGAAAAGCATTACAAAGAGAGATAAAATACTTTTCACTTTTACAGAGATGGTAAAATAAACCCTATGTAACACTCACTTATGGGATAGACATTTCTGCATCTCTATTTATTATTTTTAAGCCTTCACACTATTTAAAGACTATTGCTTTAACAATGTGACCTAGTCCTCCTTCCACACTGAAGAACAAAGTTGATTCCATTTAAATGAGGTTAATATTGTTTAAAAGCATGCGTTTTTTTTTTCTCTCACAGCAGGCTTAAAGGGAAGAAAGCCTTCTATTCCCCTATAAATTAGATACATATATTATTTTAATGTATTTTATTGTATTATTTGAAGTCATTGTAACAGATCTCCTGATCCTGCTGATCTTTGTGTATGATCATCATTTTCATCTCTGAAAAGATGTTGATCCTGTAAAGAAGGAAAGGTCTCAGTTTCTAGAAGGAATGCTAACAGGAAACTGAAAAACATCTTTTTCTTGCTTTGAAGAGAGAGAGGAAAAATCTTTGCAACAGCTGGGATGTAGCCAAGAATGTACTTTGCCCTGTACATTCTTCATCTAATACAGAGTTGTTTTGTTGTTACAGGCACAAGCCCACTTGCCATTGTTTTGGGGACTCTTCATGGTTCACATACTTACCAATTGGCTTACTTGCAGCTGAGGAAACTCTGACATCAGTTACAAATATTTACAAAACTGTAAATCCTGATTTTGCTCAATCGTCTCAGGAAGTACATATATATATATAGGTATACAAATTTTTAATCAGCCTCATCTTCTGATAAGAGTACTTCTATAAAAAAACAGATTTTGAAAAAAACCAGCCTTTTTTAATAGCAGTATTTTCAAACTTCTTGAAATTATGTATGTCAAGCAACTTCAAGTTCTTCAGAAAAAAAAAAGGATAGTGATCAATAAAATATATGCTTGGAGTGCAACGTGCTGGACTACAAGTAATAAGCAACATTTGCAACAGTGTACTTATATTACAATTCCTCTTGAATCTTTCTGAATAATCACTACAACTATGAACTTCTCCAAAACGAACCCTACAACTCAGCTGGACCTGATCTTCGCATTACTTGACTGCCACACTAACGATGATTGGTATTTACACTGACTGGGGTTACGGTTAGACCTTCTATATTTCAGGGAAGGACCAAAGCCTACAAAGGATCAGATACCATTGACTACATATCGCTTTTGCACTGTCTGGACATTTTCTAAAGATTCAAGATTCAAGCATTTTTAAACTGAAGGAATATTTTCCCACCTTATAAAACAAATCAAAAATTCAAAGCAATCCTTATCAGTTATACCATTCCAATAGAGGTCTATATGAAAACATCAAAACCAGAAGGAAAATCATGCTAGAAAAGGAGACTCCTACACATATGGGAGCATGGGAGGCTGAAAAGCGCAGAACTCATTCAAACACAATTTCACTGTACAGCTAAAATGTACAAGAAGTAGCTGAAAAATCTTTAATCCTAGCTTGCAGTTACTCCTCTGCCCTGTGAAATATGAATTATTGAACCACATGACACTAATTTTAACCATGGCTCATATTTTACTCTCACGTTCAAGAAACCACAGAGATTTTAATTTTCTCCTACGCTGGTGTGTAGAACTGCTGAATACAGATTCAGATTTCCAGATATCACTGTATCTATTATACATGCTAACAGGATTAGCTAGCATTAGACTGGCATCCACAGGAAGCGTGATACACAGTAAGACCCGAGGAATTCTCTCGGGAGGCAAAAGGTCTAGGTTGAGGCATGCATGATTTCAAAGCAATTCTTGGCACAATTAACTGCTTGACCTGCAAGATGAACAAGCATATCATTTAATTAATTGCCCAGCTTTTTTTGAGCCATGCTGCTCATTTTTCTGATAAGTATATGATAATATACTGCTACCAGCTTTTATGGAGACGATCAAAGAAATTATACATTAAATCGCCTGGTGATGAATCAAGACTGCATTTCACATTGCCCTCAATCTCTCCCATCAACTCTGCTAATGTGATATATATATTTATGCAACTTAACATTGCTGTAAAGATGAAACAACACTAATACTACCAGAAGTAGTTCTGGTTCTTACAGAGGTTCCATATTTTTTTTGTCTCCTTGATAAAACAGGTACAAAAATAAGCTAAAAGAGATTTTAAAATCCTTTCTTAAACAAGGTGAGAAATACCCAATTAATTCTGTTGTAAAAATAGTTTCTGTCATTTTTGGACTACTTCAAATATATTCTGTGCTAACATCTGTATAGTCTAGAGCCTGCAAGTCAGAACAAGAACCAATTCTCTTTCTCCTCATTTAAGTAAATGGATGGCTTTTTATCTTTTCTTTCTGTGGATACACACAAGTGTCTAGTTATTCTTTTAAGTTGGTATCTGCTTAGAAGTAAAAACATGCTTGCTTTGGATAGTGGCAGAAAATGCATTTTAAAATCTATTCTTTAATTTACAGTATGTACAAGGAAGTACATATGCTTTAATAATTTTAAATAGTAACTTTTAAAATGATGGCCGTGGCACATAAGAAGAACCTTCTGCTTATGGAAAATGACAGTTTCTTGTCTATAACCGTTCCTTCATGCAGTGTGTTCACAAACAGAAGACCTGCTTTACTGAGCTCTTACGATATTCACTTTGGCAACCGAGCTGGTATATGTTTTATCAGCGTATTGGAGAATTCTTGGAGGACTTTTCCCCTCTACTCTGCTCTGGTGAGACCCCACCTGGAGTAATGTGTCCAGCTCTGGAGTCCTCAGTATAAGAAAGACTGTTGGAGCAGGTCCAGGGGAGGGCCACAAAAATGATCAGAGGGATGGAACACCTCTCCTATGAAGAAAGGCTCAGAGAGTTGGGGTTGTTCGGCCTGGAGAAGAGAAGGCTCCAGGGAGACCTTATTGCAGCCTTTCAGTACTTACAAGAAAGATGGTGACAAACTTTCTAGTAGGGCCTGCTCCAACAGGACAAGAGATAATGGTTTTAAACTAAAAGAGGGTAGATTCAGACTAGATACAAGGAAGAAATTTTTTACAATGAGGGTGGTGAAACACTGGAACAGGTTGCCCAGAGAGGTGATAGATGCCCCATCCCTGGAAACATTCAAGGTCAGGTTGGCTGGGGATCTGCGCAACCTGATCGAGTTGAAGATGTCCCTGCTCACTGCAGGGGGGTTGAACTAGATGGCTTTTAAAGGTCCCTTCCAACCCAAAACCATTCTATGATTCTATGACTCAAGGAAAATCACCCTGAAAATCTGGTTTACTCACATAGCTGGGAAGATCTAGGGAAATGGTTCTGTGCTATTAAGAAGCTAAAGTTTTTATTAATCAAAATTTTGCCTTGGGGTTTCTATAGTTATGTCAAAAGTTCTAGGCATCCCTACAGTATACATATTAACTTTTTGCCAGATTTCATATTAGCTATAGGTAGTTTTTCAGTCAAATTTATTTTAAAAAGGGAGTAGAGTCACTAACAACTGCTTTTTAATTTCCAGCGTTTCTTTTAATTCTTCTTGGACCATACTGTTGTACTGCTGTTCTTTCTACCCACCCCCAATCAATAAACATATAAAATTATTAGTTCATGCCATCTATATGAAGCCCGTTATAAATATAACATAAATGAAATAGCATTTAAACCTAAGAAAACTAATGTCTTTATATGACCAAGCTAAGCAAATCAAAAATTATGGCTGCTTGATGTTCCCTTCCCTAATTCTCCCAAAAGGCAAAGCAGAGATCCATCTGTATTTTGTTTGATTTACTCATTTAAAACAGGCTACACTTTTTCCCCCGTTTTTTTAAATAACCACATCTTTGTATAATTTAGATGGTAACTGATGAAGTAGTTTTTTCCTTTCTTTGTAAAAATGTGTATATTTATAGAACTGTACAAATAACAGAACACTCACAAGAAGCCTCCAGTAATAATAATTTCTTCTAACACTAACTTTTTAGTCTAAATGATTTCTTTTTGATCAAACGGCATCAATGTGTTGCAAAACCTGTTGCCTTTAACAGTTGGTGAAAGTATAACAAATTTTCAGGATGGCTTAAGAGTTTACTAAGGAATATATGAGGCTAGGGCAAGTAACATAGTGACTTTAAACAGAAATAGAGTAGAAATTGGGCAGGGAGTTAAGCTGCAGGGATGAATGGGAGTGCATAAGTCTTTAGAGATGGAGGAAGCCACCCTTTGTACCTCCTTTGGTCTCAGAACTGTTCTTCCTGACAGCAAGAGATTTGCTATTAAAAGCATTTCAGTCTTCTCAGTACTTTTCATTTACAAAGCATTAAAGACTTTCTATGACCTTATCAAGTCTCCACTTGCTCACATTCACCTCTGCTCTAAAAAGTACCAACAAGAGTTGTCTCTTTAATTCCCTAATATAATTAAGTTAAGCTTGAAGCAACTCTTCTCTTCTGTGATTATCTTGAAGTTTGCTGCTTCTGACCTTGGTGCCTGAGAGCCAAGGAATCTGTATTTTCCAACTGTGTCATCTAGTCTAATAAAGTAATGTAAGAATCCCCAACAAGCCTTGTCCCCCGAGCCAAAACTTTCACCCAATTCAAACTGATTTATAAATACACGTTATTCTGAAAGTGGAGCCCTTAACACACTCTGATGCTTTGAAACCAGCAGATTAATTATCTGGAAAAGCATCCCTTCCACAGTTACATTTTCATGGAAACACAGACATATCAAGATCCCAGTGAACTGTACCAGGAACACGTAAACAACACAGGGCAGCAAAAGGCAGGAAGATTCCTGCATAATAAAGCAGTTTTCTGTATAAGCAAGGACATTCGAAGGAGGCAAGAGGAGCAACTCCTCCAAACACAAAGCATTTTTCTCAGAAATCCAATTCTTTTCCTCCTCCACCTCTCTTTGTTCACGTATACTTAACCACAGGACCTACTGATGTCAGAGGAGATTAGAAATTATCAGACTGCCACTCCCACTCCTTTTAGCATGCAAGCCTGACAGAGTTGAGACAGCCACAGAGACGGTGTAAGACAGAAAAGCAGCCCTGGGCTGCCTCCTGATCTCTGATCTGTGGTCAACAATATTCATTAGTACCACAGACAAACCGACTAACAGCATGCAACTCATCCATACCTATCTATCAAATATTGAAAGATAGCCCATTGATTTGTACAGGTCACTGATCAACTGTTTTAGCAATGCAATGTCACACAAAGAAGGACAAGCGGGAACTGTGATAAATGAGCCATATATTCTGCCAAAATTGTAGAAAAGGGAATAACAACATTCCCTAATGCCTACCTATCCAAGTAGCTGCTTCTCCCTGTCTTTGAAATTATTGCTAGCAGGTAAAATTCCAACATAATTGACATATATTCTGTTTACTATCAGATTTCTACATTTATTTCAAATAGGTACAAATAAGATGAAAAATGACATTTACTCTTTGGAAACCGTATGTGCATATGAAATACCATATGACTATTCCTGTAGGCTTTTTACTTGCCCTAAGGCAGATGACCAAAATGCCTGCTGCAAAATTTCCACAAAGTCCATCACTGTCCCCATCCCAAGAATCACAAAAACACAAGCCAAGAAAGGCCACAGGGAATGACGTGGCCCATCTTGAACAAAGCAGAAAACTATTTGTTTCTTACTAAGGAAATAAAATAAAGGAAAATATTTTAATTTGCTGCATGCATGCATGCTAGCTGTCTTTTGATATAAAAAAAAAAAAAAAACAACATCCTAACATTACTTTCAGAAAGAAAAATGATTTGTGCATTTAGTCAGTTAAGGTAAGAAAATTTCCTGAATAGTACAAACTTGTTTGTCTGCTATGCGATGCTCACTACATTTTCATAGAAATGATAGTAGACCTCCATACTTTTATACCCCCAAAAATCTGGGATGATCTTAAACATGATCTTTTTATACCATCTTTTATGCTTTAAAGTATTCAATGGAACCTACTGACATTTTGTGCTGTGTGCAGGTGCCCAGGCGCTGGCAGGGGGCTGCAGGGCGGCCTCTGTGAGGAGAGGCCGGGGCTGCCCCGTGCCGGACACAGCCGGTTCCAGCCGGCTCCAACCGACCCGCCGCAGGGCATGGCTGAGGGGGCCTCTGGAAAAGCATGTGCAAGAAAGGGCAAAAAATGCCAAAAAGGAAAAAGGAACCAAAAAAGTGTGAGAAACAGCTCTGTGAGCCCCAAGGCGAAAGAAGGTACCTAGAAGGAGGTGCTCCAAGTGCTGGAGCAGGGATTCCCCTGCAGCCCCTGGAGAGACCACGCTGGAGCAGATATCCACACTGCAGCCCGTGGAGGACTCCAGGCTGGAGCAGGTAGACGTGCCCTGAAGGAAGCTGCAGCCCATGGAGAGTCCACGCAGGAGCAAGTTTATCCCGAAGGACTGCAGCCTGTGGGAAAGGCCCATGCTGGAGCAGGGGAAAAGCTGTCATGGACTGACCACAGCCCCCATTCCCCATCCCCTGCGCTGCTTCGGGAGTAGGAGGTAGAGGAGTCAGGAGCAAAGTTGAGCCAGGGAAAATGGTGGGGGGGAGAGGTGGTGTTTTAATTTTTGGGTTTTTTTGTTTCTCACTACCCTGACTACCTTGTTTCTCACTATATTAATTAGCATGAATTTAGTTTTCTCCAAGTCGAGTCTGTTTTGCCTGTGACAGTAATCGGTAGATGATCTCCCTCTCTTTACCTCAGCCCACGAGCTTTTCCATCCTATTTACTCCCCCTGTCCTGTTGAGAGAGGGGGAGTGAGCGAGCAGCTGGGTGGGCGTTTGGCCCTTAGCCAGGGTTCACTCACCACACTTTTTCTCCAGATGATGCTTCCATGAACAGCATATCTGTCCAGACCCAAGATCTTGTATGAACCTTGACACTACAGACCTTCAACTACATATTCAGTAAAATATTAATATCCCATGAGGTAAGAACTATCTTGTCATCCCTAATTTATTTATTTACAGAGAATTGATGCTTACAGATTGCTTGACTCTCCTAACATCACAGATTATTTCCACTGCAGCAGAACTTGAACCGGCGTATTCCAGGTCTGACTCCTGGGCTGCAAGAAGTCAAACTGGAATGATACAATGCCTCATAATGTTGTTCAGCTTCCTGAGGGAAGCAGCAACTACTGTGGACATCTTTACAACAGCTACTTCTATTACTGCATGATAACAGCACATTACCAACATTGATGAAATAAATTTTACTGGAGATGTGAAAATAATTTTACAAACGCTATCAAGTCCTCCTTATTCTTAATAATGTCACCTAAATAAACCCTTAAGTTGAAGAGTAATACTACCAAACCACTTTCATTACGTGCATACCACGAAGGAAGTATGAGTACATTTGCCATAGAGACACCAGCTGTGTCATGGGATTATGGCAGATGATTTTGCCAAGATCAACCAACCTGCTGCTGGTTTCTATTAGTGAAATGGTCTCCCAGCCATAGTCTGCGCTAAAGCAGAATTTATCTGTGAAAAAACGTGCATCTCAGTTTCCAGTACAAAGAACCACCACTGGGAACAAACACTAACTCTAGGATTTAACACAAAATGAAATGAAAATCTAAGGGATCTAAAGTACAGGGAAATAGGTTCAGCCAGCTACATATCTGAGGACATGGTTTAGTGGTGGACTTGGCAGCGATAGGTTAATGGTTGGACTTAATCATCTTAAGGGTCTTTTCCAACCTTAATGATTCTATGATTCTATGATATTTATTTCACAGGGGAGATTACTGTAAGGACACCAAGACTGGCAGGTAAAAAGGGCAGAATTATATAATTCAAAAAAGGCTCAGGACATAGGAATGAAATGCCTACTAGCCTTTGTTTTTAGGCTAAATTTTCTTAAGAAGCTTCAGCCCACCAAAGGCAGCTCTGCTCCTTCTCTTCAATATTTCAATAGATCCAGCTGAAAACTAATCTCAGTCCCTTAAAAAAAACCACAAAAACAAACCAAACAAAAAAACCCAACCACCCCACAAAACAAACAAACAAAAGAAACTCAGAAGTTTGGTTTTAGCTGGATCAGTCCCTTATGGGGCTGAAGATGTGCCCACACAGCACTAAGTCTAGTACTGGGTAATTGATAAGAACCAAGTCTGTGAACCGAAGTGGTGAAGAGTTGGATCATTTTCTCTAGTGGTCCATTCTGCCTTTAAAGAGGTCCCAGCTGCCTGTGAAATTGCATCCCTACAAAAAAAGGTGCCAGGTACAGGTTTGAAAAGGTACGAAGGAACATAAATCTTGTGAATCTGTGTGTAGCTCCCAGGCAGAAGTGTTCATCTTCGTTCATCACCTGCATTCAGTCTACAATAGCTGGGGAGAGCTAAGCTCCTCACAATAACATTGACAACAACCAGTAGCAAGAACAGAGTGTATTTTAAGTAAGTAACAGGAAATCATGAAGAAGTCATTTCCATCCCTGGAGATAATCAAAACCCAACTGGACATGGCCCTGAAAAACCTGCTCTGGCTGACCCTGCTCTGAGCAGTAGGTTGGACCAGGCAATCTCCAAAGGTGCCTTCCTGCCTTGACTACTGTGTGACTGTCTGAAATTCACGCCACTGAGACATCTTTAGGAGGCTGTATGGTGGTTGGAAAGCCACACACCCCCAACCATAGAAGCTCAGGTTTTCTTTTCACTTTCACTTTTAAAAATACCTTCTGCCCCACATAAAGTAAATGCTTTTAGAAAAGTTCTCTGGAATTATATATTTTGTTTTCTGACAGGTAAATGTATCACTATATTTCAAGTAGTAACATTTTGACTTTATTTTGAATACTGGTACAACACATTAACTGATTAAGAATAAAAAAAACAAAGCTATTTATATCCCAACAAATATCAAACAACCCCCAAAATCTCAATGTGTTGTCATTAAGACTTAGAACTTTGTGGCTATACATTCTTTCTCAGAAAGGTCCAATGATTTACTGTTTTCATGAAACTTTTTAGTACAATTTCTAATCTCAAAAATATGTTATTTTATATTCAGTACTTTTTCTGACAGTCCTTTAAACTACTCTTTCTTTGACTTACAGAGCTATCAGTCACTGTTTAAAAGTCCTCAATAAACTAAATCGACTGCCCTGAAAGAAAGCCATCGATCATATTGACTAGTACTAAGAAAGGCCAACACCGTGTTAATTGCGAGCAAAATTAACAGGAATTTGCAAGTGATTTTCTCAAGCAGAATCCCTCCTATGCTTCACATGTGTTGAATTACTAAGTATTCTTACCATAGAAGTAGCTCAGGAAATCACTTAGTATTATCAAAACATAGGAAAAAACAGTAGGAGATGAAGAAGTTTTTCTTTCAAAACCTTGGTTGCATCAAATAATAGCTACCACGCTTCTCTGAGGTTTTAGGGCAGGGCTGCTCGCAGCGACTGTGCACCTTCCAATATCCCAACAGCTGCTGCAGCTCTCAGACATTAGGCTCATGGAAAGCCCTGGCCAACTGAGTGTCAGCGTTCAAAATGCAAGAAGTAATAGCATAACATACCTAAACAAGGACGACGCGTTCAAAGCCACCGAACAAAACCCCCACCGCTATTGCAGTATTTCTCAATTCCAGAAATGTCCACTTTGCTGATCACATGATTCCTTTTGTAGAAGTCTTAGTGTAATTCCTTATGAACAGTTTTCAAATTGTACGCACAGCTGTATCCATTTTAGTCTGACAAGCCTTTGTTCTTAGTTTCAACCCACTACATTTTTCACTTTATAACTTGGGGGGATATTCTCATATTGATGAGTTCAACGTTTCTTATACAAGTCACTGTGCAGGAAAAGATAATTATCCCCTGAGTAAGGTCTGACACCTTTCTTCCCCCCCCCCCCCCCTTCTTTTTTTTAAGAGTGGGTAGATGAAAGCATGCTTTTTGAATTTTATATTGTATGTAAAATAATCATACTTCTTTCCCATTTGATCTATATAATCTTTATCTAGCATCAGTCACATAAGCTTAAAAAACAACAGGGGCAGATCACATGAAAGCATTCTAGAGGGACAGATGTGGAGATTAACAACTACGAGAAGGATACATTTTCACCGGCCTTCCAGACAGATCATAACATCTTTTAAGACAAATTTTTAATCCTGCAAGTAACAGACTGATGACCTAAAACATTCTCAAAGTGTAATATTATGTATGACATCTACACATGCTGGGGGAGTTGAAATCCAAAAACATACAAAAACAAGTGGGGATTTTGGATGGTTTGGGCTTTTGTTTGTTTTAAAAGCAGCCTGTCAGCACTTCATGGTCCATTAAGAGAGTCATCTTGTGTTCTCCTTCAAACACTATTCCTTCTGGGAGACTTTTCTCAAGAATACGAAGGGCCAGATTGTGGGTCACACTCTATCCACATTGCATGTCTATGTGTTGGCATAAAAAGGCTATAAAGTTTAGAGCGATGGCAGGCAAGACAGCTCAGCTGACCTAAAAGGCTACTGTAAGGGGCAGTTCATCCACTCCACCGTCTCCTGATTCTACCTCCTTTCTCTTTTGCTCCCAGACACATGCTCTTGTGCCTCTCTCGCGCTGACTGTGGTACTAATCTGACTTAACTGCAAGCTGATGCGGCGCACCACGGTAGCAGAAAGTCTAGTTCCTCTCCCCCCTTATTACTTTTCTGCTCCCTTCTGAACTGCTGTGGTTTGCCAAGGGGTCAACGAAGCATCGGGACAGAATAAGGAGCAGAGGGAGGAGAACATGGGACCATCCCTTTTGGTGACAGCGAACCCAGCAATCAGCTAAGCCCTTGTTGTCCAGTTACATCCTAATTCACCTACTTGCAATAGCAGACCAGCAAATGGAATACACTGGCAACAGGAGCCAGTGTACCACTCAGCTCTCTAGAGCACGTTGCTGGGTACAGTCAGAGCATTACCATGCTCTGAAGTTCCTTTTTAATTAATTCCCAGTAAAAAGCAATTTAGAATAGCATTCAAAACTTTGAAATTTCATCGGAAACACCTAGAGATCGAGGGACGATAAAGCTGCTCCATCTTGCATCCTACTAGCTCAGCTTGTCTGAACCCAGAAGTGTGGAGTTCTGCATCCACCCATAGTAAGAGGCATTGATTATATTACTGAAGGGTGCATTTATTAACCAGTTTATTAACCAGTACCAGGAATTTATCAGGGGGCAAGGGAAGGGGAGAGAAAAGAACCAATTGTTAATGGTGAAGGGTGAGAGAAGCAGGGTAAGCGTTTGGAAAAACGACAACAAGTTTTGAAAGCCTGAACTGAAGACGTGGTCTGTTCAAAAATCCAGTTAGGTAAAAATTCAGCTACGTCCAGGAGGTCTTAGATCTAGGCATCATATTTGTTACAAATTGAGTGAGAAGAGAGCCTCCTGAGAAGCAACTCTGCTACTCTCCCAGGTAATTTGAACGTTTTTCCTCTACAAAGTTACGTGACTTGTGAAGATTACTCTGGTGCTGGCTCTCCTGGGGAACAGAGTGGGAACAGCTGAACGCACTGATAATATCAAAGTATTGATTTGTTGGTCTAAACAAACTCACTATCCAGCAATACCTTTCATGCAGCAGTTTCATGAGCAGGAATTCTGCCTGATCGCTACGTTCAAACCCGTTTGCCAAGCAGCAGCAGCAGCGCTGACTGGAACAGCACCTCTCCTCCCAGCGCCGTGCGCCCTTGGTCAGGCCAGGCCAGCGGTGCTGACACCACGAGGAAAACCATACTCAAGAATGGACTCAGGCTCAAAATAATCTGCTTGGGGTTTTTGTGTGTGTGTGTCTGTCTTTGTTCGGATCAATTTTCTTAATAAGTTACTTAATCCAACCGAATATAATATGGTCAAACTAAACCAGATTTTTCCAACATGAATAAAAAGCTGCTGGTTCAGCCCCCCTCCCAACCCCTACCCCCAGCTCTTTTTTAAAGAAAAATGCAACAACTGGGGTTTATTACTGCTTTACTAACTATATGTGCCCTACTAAGGGCTCAGATAAGTAAACGAAACCTTAGTTAAGGATTTAATTAAGAATCCTCTTTAATTTGTCACATGTGTATTTTAGCCATAGTACTGACTGCACAGGACTGACACATTTTCAGCAACACTGGAGTCTCCTTGAAAATACTGACACCTTCAGTGAAGTACTGGAAATTAAATAAATACAGTATACTACGGAGAGATTTTCTCTGCTTTAACCCATATATGTCTGAAAGAATAAGCACAGATTCAGAATAACAGAGGCTACTGTTTTGAGATAACTAAAAGATAAAAAGATGGTAAGAAAACAGGATAAAGTCCAAAAGCTGAAATCACAAGAGAAAATGAATAGAGATAGGTGTTGGGCATTAAAGTTGTTTAAAAAACACACAATGCTTTTGAATGCCATACTAAGTACAATTCATCACAAACACAAATATTTGCATTAAAGGGTTAAAACCCTGAATAGTAAAGGCATGCCTATTTTAAGGTGCATGCTTAATTATCAAGCAAATGTCTGGATACTGAAACCAAGTCACAGAAACCAAAACAAATGTCCTAAGCACCGAGAGTTTGAGAAGGTAAAGACTGATGAACTTGCAAAAATACAGTAAGATATTCCTCTTGAGTAATTTTTCACTGAAAAACTCCATAATTTCGTTAAAGTGTTTTTTTCCCTGACACCAACTCATCTGCTTTCTATCAGATATTTAAATGCTTTATTGCCCAAAAAAAAGCATTAAACTTGCCAGGAGGAAAAGAATGAACATGTTGAAGGCAAGTATATGACATTTAGTGAAGATCCTTTATTTTTCAGAACTTTTGATTTCTTAATGGGAAACCCTAATAAAGGCACAAGCAATATGTAAACCAGTGTTAAAAGGAAGCTATTGGCTCAGACGACTCTCACGCTCTTGAACAAGCTAGGCTTTACTTTATCTTTGTGCAAGACACTTATTTTATAACCATGGCCAGTTTGGCATTAAATTGGGTCAGGTACTCAAAATAAAGGTCAGCTCAGCAAAAATAAAGCAGTGTGTCTAAGAGGAACTAGCAACATGTTATGTGGATTAAGCACACTTTGTTAAGCCAAAACATCGCTGCAGGGCTCAAATTCTTCTGATTAATTTATCATTTATATTATTTCTATTTACAAAATTAAGAAAAATCCTGCAATAGCCATTAACGCACTAGACACGTGAACCCTCTTTATGTGTGCATGTTTACTGCAGCCACTGGAAGTGGAGCAAACCACTTCGCTGGATCAGAATTGCTCTGACTGTAGCATCTGTCACTAAGCGTGCTGCCATTCTCCAGCACCCGTGCAGGAGGGGAACCTCCTGCTACAGACATTGCAGTATGACACATAAACAGCAGAAGTTCAGGTATCCCAGAGGATCCACTCCTACAGCAAACAGTGGAGCTCAGTCTTGGGGGTCACAAATGCAGGACTGCTTGAATAAAGGAGGCAACTCTTTCTACCACCTCTTCTGTGTAGGAATTCAGTGAAAAAATGCACGAGGTTACTTATTGAAGTTTTCCTCCTTTAGGATAACCCCCTCAAGCTTGCTTTTGCAATAGCAAGAAATTTGAGCCTGATGAAGGGCAGAGCTGGCTACAGTCAAATGGAATCCACATGCTTGTGCAACATGAAAAGGCAGAATAACAGAAAGTGACTACATGTCATGACTGTAGAGTTTCCAGCCCAACTTCCTCCCATTTTCCTTACTGTCTGTCTCATTCTCATTCACATCACAACTCTCTAAAAAATAAATAAAACCAGCTGGGCTTCTTTCTGTAGCATTATATCCAGGAAAGTATAGCTAAGCCCAGTGTTCGAATTACACAAATTTAGATCAGCTCAGGATGAGGTCCATAAAACTTCTGAAGTAACTCGCCAGTATCATAAAAGCTCAAAACCACTGGCCAAGCCAAAAGGTCTAAAAACACTGGGAAGCAGCTGAAGCTGGCAAAATTATAAGCAATTGAAAACAGACGTGGTAACAGAAAGTGTTAAGAAACTTTAGCTATAGACATTGCTGCCAACTCTAGCTATAAATCAGACAAGTAAAATGGGAGGCGAACCTTCAACAGTCTGTTCAGAGCTTTTTAGAATAAGAGCATGTCTGTTTATATACTTTTGTACCGCGCTAGAAAAATATGGTAATTAGAATGAAAATACTACATTTTGCTTTACATTAAGAACAGATTAAATAAGGGATCTCCAGAATTTACAGAAAAATACAAAATCACAGAACTAAAGATTTCCTTTCAATTTTTCAGTGTGCTCTAAGGTTTTGTTAAAGTACCAAAACTTGAAACAAACTACATCTCCCAACCAGCTTTGTTGAAAGCGTCCATCTTGATCTAGAACATCAACATAATTCTCAATTAATTTCATTTCAATCATCAAGCATACTTCTTCAACAGTAGGAAATTAATTTGTACAGACCTACAGAACATTTTTTGAGTATCACAGAGTTAAGAGGTTGGTGAATGAGTGAGGCGCCTCCTAATTTTGGTCTTTGTGGCTAACCTTCCTCAGATCTGTTCCAGAAGTTCCTTCTTTCCATCTTAAACCCCCAGACAAAATAATATTGCTTGCCTCTTTCACAGTGTTTTATATCTGGGATATATTCACTCATCACAGAAATGCTGTCATTCCTCACCTTGCAGATGAGGAACAGAAGTGATTTACCCTGGTCCCACAGCAACTCAACAGTTAAGCTGAACAGATGGACCAAAATAATCTGAGCAAGGGAGCCACAAACCCTCTCTCCTCCCTGCTGAGCTCGGCCACTCCTCACACCTAAGATGCACCACACCCCAGCCCTGGGCACCACATCTTCTTCTCACCCCCTGCTCCATTCCCAAAGCATCCCGGCCTTCGCAGGATCGCCCTCATATTATTCCTACTGTTGCTGCTCCTGCAGCCTGCTCCACTGATAGGTTTTTATGACTTTTGATAACGCTAGTGCTAGGTAACCACTTGGGCTGACACTTCAGCACTGACAAACTTTGTTCCATACACACAGCCTTGGGCTCCTCCAACGAGCCAGAGGCAGGTGAAGAAAACTGTTATGAGGAACACAAAGGAGAGTGGGAGGAAAGTGAAAAAGGAGGGCAGAAGCCTTGCAGTTTGCTTTTAAGTACCGGCGATGCACTGATTACAAGTTGGTTTTTTTTACTATATGCCAGCTTTCTTATTCATGCAAATAAGAGGTATTTCTAAAATGCAATTTACCCTCAGCCAGGACTTGTGCTACTAAGGCCATTTTTAAAAATATATAAAGAAAGGAGCTGTAGAAAAACAGATGCAGTTAAGTTTTTATTAACTGTTTTATTCATTACCATTAATGACTTCACAGTAATATTTATTCTACCCTAGATAGCTTTGTAATACAGTGTACTACTAGTTTTAAATAATTCCAGATTATCCTAAACATTGTTTCTGTAAAAGCTAAAGTAAATCTGTTACTGATCTTGACAGAAAATATAAGCCAACTATTTCATTCATTTTTCAAACTCTTACCTTATTTCTTCTTAACTACATCTCTGTGTTTGACTGAATGGCTAAATAAAAAGTAAAGCTGTGCAGTCTAGCTATTGATTTCAGCCAGCTTATCTGACAGAGCTGTTACTTGCAAAGTTTCTTGCATACGGTTTTAAGGATCCAGTATTTCTTGCTCTTAAAACTACTGGAAATACAAAACAGTTGAGCAGCTCTTGTTTACTGTAGTATGGAGCCAGGACAATAAATAAAACAATGGTTCAATGCTTTTTAGACATGTTTGAGTTTCTGTTGGATGCATTTCAGTATGACTTCAAGAATACATTGACCTATAGACACTAATTTTGGGTTTGCTGAACTAACACAAGTCCAAAAATTCTTTTACATGAAACATATTATTATAGGGGACAGTTTCACTTTGATTTAAATCACTTGTTGACTCAGTTTTGGTTGTTTTTAAGCACTGAAGAAATTGAAACATAGGAATTTTAGGAAAATTTAGACCTGAAAAGCCTAAAATAAACCTCATTCACTTTGAAATAAATCAGTTAAACTCTAGATGTCACTGTATAGAGCCCTTTTATCCAGAAGACTAGTTAAAAAATACTTTTTTTGCATAAATAGGAAAGTAGAGGTATGTTACTATCACTAGATTGGAATATCTATAGATACATTACAATACATGGGGTTATCTAGAATAGGTATCATTAGTAATGGAATGTGATATTAAATTACAATAATAACAGAAACACAGCAGGAAGCACACACTAATTTTATATACAGACACAATTTAAGAGTTTCTGTTTTATAAATATGTAAAATAGGAAAATAAGCTGTGAAAAGCTTGTTTAAAATGCTTAAGGTTGGCGAGCTATCCTTGAGCTGTTTTTCTAGACCATATAATACCTGGCTTCTGGTAGGCCTAGTTGATATAAACAAGACATACAACTAACTTGGATCTGAAGAATAAGAATGCTAACTCAAGATTTGTCCTTATGTAAACCTCTAATTTGCTGTAAAAATACCAGAGTGATTAGTTAGACAAGAATTGAAAAAGTAAGCACGAAATGATCCACATTTAATCTAATAAAGAGATGATCAAAACCTTATAGTTATTCTTGCATAAGTGTTCAAGAGTAAGTGCGGAACAAAACTTTTCATGCTTTGATTCACTGCAAAAAGATGTGGAGTCAGGTCTTCAGCAGCGAGAAAATACAGAGTAAAATGGCTCAGGGTGCATTTTTTTTTTCTGCCAGTGATAAAAATTACACAGTTAGGGTGAAGCAGGCAACAATGAAATAATGAACTGTATTGTTTTCTCTAATTTTGAGTTTCAGAATGTCTCTAATGAACAGGAAAGGAGAACCACCAGACCAGCACGTATTTAAACAATTGGCTGGACCCAGGTCAGAATGCTCAGCATTTGCCAAGACTGAAAGGAATTCAGATACTAAATAACACTATTTTCCTTCCTACATTACACTCTCTTGAAATATACAGCCACAGCGGTGGGAGCACACAAGGCAAGGCAATATTGAACAAGAATGAATATATAATAGCTTGACCATTTACCACTTACTACTGATTAGAGTGGCAGCTGAGTCTGACCCAGTGCTGATTTTACATGGTTTTTAGACAACTATACTATGGTTTCAGACTCATGCCTGCCTCGTGTCATCCTTGTACATCCCAAGCGCAGCTGTGTGTGACAGCCACCCTCACCTGGCACACAAAACCGAGCTCACAGGACAAGCCCGTGGCAGCAGGTGGCTGCAGGGCAGTGCCAGCACCAAACACTCTCAATCAGCTCGGGAGCCATCTCAGGCCCTGGTGTCAGGCAGACAGAGCCTGGCTTGGCCAAACTCAGCAGGGAGGGCAGGTTCGCACCAGGGGGGACAAGGGGATGCCTGGCACTGTGGTGCTGTACTGCATCAGTACAGAGCCAGCGAGGCACCATGCCACCATGAGTATATCTGACACAACGAGGAGCGTAGCACAGCGCAGAAGTACCCAAGTGGCTCTGTGAGGCACAGCTCATGGCTAGCTAATTAAGTTTCCCCGTCAGACCTGAAATAACTCTCACTGGGGGCAACTGGCCTTCTGCCCAGAACTACATAGCACATGCCATAGTATTCTATTATCATGAATAATGAAACACACAAATAACATTACCTTGAATGACAGAAAACTCTCTCCTGAAAAAAAAACAACCTAGAAATATTTTCTAAACTTCATGAAAGGTTGGAAGGTAATGTGAAAGACAAATAGAAAAAAGTGGTCTGAAAACTATAGGCCTATCTTTTTTTTTTTTTTGTTATTATTTTTCATTTTTCTTTCTTACACTAACCAGCTGCTTTTTCTTCTCCAGGATGTATTACCAAATGTGTCTTTGACTTGGTCAAATATCCTCCTTCTGTGCTAGGATGATTAGGCTAATGGAATCACATTATATTTATTATTTACAGAGTACATGGGAATGGCTTAGCGAAAGTTCAGGTTCAACAAAGCTCAAAAGATGACTATTTTTGGCACTTGCCATGTTTGCAGAAGAAACAATATCTAAGGAAGTGCAGTTAATGAAAGGAGCCTGTTTAATCAGCATAAAATAAACAGCTAAAAGCAGGTTGCACAGGGAGAAGCAATAAAAGAACAAGTGACTCGCTATGGCATTGTTTTCTTTTCAAGTTCTGCTCACAACAGAAGCTTTTCAGCAACTGTACTTAAATGCCTCAGTTTCAACACTGAATACCATAAGGAATAAAAGAAAAAGCTTTCAGTCCTTTGTACTACAACGCTCACAAGCCACCCTGGATCTTCTGTAAGCCTTAAGACATGCTCCTCAAGTAAAAAGTAAAAGCACAAAATCGATAAACAAAGAACACAATTTGTACACCAGATGCAAGTAAAAACAGTAATAGGGCATAAAGACTGTATTTTAACTGAAAAGCTATGTTCACTGAATAAATAAATTTCTCTTAACAACACATACAAGATCAAGAGTACACACTGAATTTGGGAATGCGCTGCCCTGCTGGAAATCTTTACGTGATCAGATCCTTTTACCCCACTGGGGCTTACAAAATGAAACCCCAGATTTTCTTGCAATAGTAAACAGTTATGATGCTATTTTGATCTTAAGCTGCTACTAGAGCCAGACACAAATAATGCCTATACCGTCTTTGGAATAATAATAATAATTTAAAAAAAAAAAAAAAGAAAGAAAAAAAAAAAAAAAGAAGAAAACAGACTCTTTCTCTTTCAGCAGCGTTTCTTTTTAGAAGAGATTAAAATAATCTGACATTTTATGAAGTCACCAGAAACAGAGAATTCCAAAATGCCAGTTTTAAACAAAATTGTCTTTTGCAAATTGCTTTATTAAGATAACAAGGCTTCAAACAAAACTCCTCCTAGGAAATTAGATGAAATCATATTTCCATCCCTAAAATAAGCGTGTGCCATACAAAAACCACTTTCTTTATCTGCTGAGTTCTCTTTGGAGGCATCACACACAGGAGTCAGCAGAAGGAGCTGGAGTATCCAACTGAGTTATAGCAATGTGATATATATGAGTTTGCTCTCTTATTGCTGTAATTGAATAACAGTCTCAATAGCCTCTGGTTCTGTAATCTGGAACAACAGTTTTATACTAGAAGCCACATACTTCTGCAGCATATTTTGGTTTTCAACTGTAGTTTCATATTTTAAGTAAAGTGAAACTGGTTTTGCTGGCAAGACATCAGATAGGAATGCAGAAAAAGTAGTTAAACCTTTTTCTTTAATAACTGTCCAGCACAGGAATTAGAACAAGAAGTAGGGCCAAGGATGAAGAGTCTGCTCGTCTTCAGAAGAGATGAATAAAAGGAATCATACAACACCACAATGAAAAACAGTACAGGCAAAAAAACCCCAAGCTTTTCAGTTCATCATACCTCACAACACAGGAACAAGAGAACAGTCTGAGTGCTTAAGTAGGAAGCTGAGAACAGCCGAAAGAAGAACTTGTTCACCACCCAAAGAGACCATGGAAATCACTGCCAGAAGGCATGACCGAGAGGGGACTTAGGAGACTGAGAGATAAATTTCCCTGTTTTTTCTAATAATTGGTGAAGATGCTCATGTCCATGGATAATGTTATGTGATGTTGTAGCCAATTCTGTTCCTGAGGCCCAGCTTGCAAGTGCTTATACCTTTCATTATTCAGGCAAAAGATTTTCATGCTGGATATAGCTGCAAAATGAAAGCTTTGCAGGTTCATAATAACTTCAAAGACTATCAATGTGATTCTACATCCTGGAATTTAAGATATCTGGATTTTGTTTTCAGTTTCTTTCCTTACAATCCAAACCTTAAAAAAAAAAAAAAATCCAATCCACCACAACTTTCCTTTGAATCACTCATAACACAAATGAATCACTGATTACTGATGGCATTCTGTGCTGAGAAAGAACTAGAATAATATGGTGAAGGAAGCGTCTGTCAGCTTAATTTTCACAGAAATTAAAAGCTGTATACTGAATATGTCTAGAAGCTTCTATTCCTAACTTTTGTTCCAAATGTTCATGACGTTATGCATAAAACCACTGGTTCAAAGCACATATGTTCTCCGAGGAAGCTAGGGAAGGCATTACATGAAGACTTTTTTTCTAGACAACTAAATACAGGAGAAATAAAACTGACTGTCGTTGTAGTGCTTTGTACTTACTGAACAGCTGCAGCACTCCAAGAACCTGGGACCACGGCTGTAACATGTCCAGAAATGCAGTAGTTCATAGACCAGTTGCTGTGATGTGTAACATCTGAGAAGTAGCTCCAAATTTTAAGTAGAACTTGAAAGAAAGCTCTGTCACAGATAAACTATGTTCAGTGTTCTTCTCTAGTTCAGAATGGCCACAATACCATACTGCATCATGCTGTAGCAGCATGTTGATGCAGTTCTGCAATGTCCTTTTTTTTTTTTTTTAATTAGGAGATGGGTTTCTAATTACCATCTGGGATCTTTGATTTAGAGGTATTTTTATGTCTACGAAGTTCTTCACTTTTGTGGGAGGTGAAGGGAGAAAGATAGAGAAAGGAAAGAAGGAAGAGGGATGGGATTTATTTTGTCTAAAGCAAGACTTGTAGGAAAACAGTTTACTTTTGAAGAGAATTCCCATGAGGAAATATGTCTTAAATTTAAGGTTTTGCTTTAGGAAAGTAAGGATTTCACAATTTTGTACTGCATTTTACCTTTTTTTACAGTTAAAAATCTATTACCTTACATTTATTTCTGATCATGCTGGTTATGTTTACAGTTGAAATATATATATATATATACACACACACAGACACATATCAACATAAGAAAGTTCTGCCAAGTTGTTTTCAGATCAAGAGACATTTTGGAGAGAAAAGGAGATATTTACTTAGTAGGAGCTCTCTGCAACAATTTCAAAAATGTACTAAAATAAAAATAGAAGAGAACATTTTGTGATATTCTGACATGAGAGCAATAAAAGTGTGCTATTACTACTACTATAATCTAGTGACACATAAAGAAAAAAAAATGTCATATGTATAGAGTAAAATGGTATTTCAAAAATATAAGAAAATTGTTTTCAGTAATATTTTTAACTCTTTTCTATCATTTCCTTTTTATGGAAAATATAAGCATCTCCTTAATTCTGAGAGGAAATTAAAATAATGACAAATATAGGATTTCTAACAGCTGCAATTTCATTATGTGTTATTAAGTCAAGTTTTAAATTTATGCATATGAAGTTGTATAGTAAGAGGCTTACCGAAATCCTATCTCACTGCACTGCATTATAAATAAAACATTGACAATATAACAATGCATCTTATCAATTCAGTAATTTATCAGTTCAGATTTCATCAATAACTAACTTTTCAATAAGTATCAATAACTAACTCAGCAGTAATGCATACCGGTTTAGTAACTCCCCACAAAAGTTTCTACAAAACAAGCCTTTGACTTCTATCACTAGTTTATCCTTTATATGGATTTTACATTAAATAGAATATATCAGAGGAAGGGCCAAATCTACTCTTGAATGTAAATGGAGGAATTGCATCCACGCCTGGTTTGAGACGAGCACTATATCCTTGAAAAAGGATCTGGAGGCTGTCCCTGCTTTTGCAGTAATTTGCTGAAGAGCAAGCCGGTGAGCTACAAGAGTCCTCTTCCACACCAGTGGTTTGCATTACCAGCTTAAAACTCTCTTAAAATCACTTGAGGAGCAGCCCTGCTCCCAAGGTAGGCTTGCATCTTGTGCAGCTGATACGGGACTACAAGAATTGTCCAGGTCCCTGATTTTAAGACTTGTCATATCATAACTCTAGCTTGTCAGTTAACCTGAAGCAAGCCTTGACACCCAAGACGTGTTAAGGTAGAAGTAATGAAGCAATTTATCCGCTATATTTACAATATCAAGTATGAGCAGGTCTACAGAAAAGGCATACACATATAAGGAAACAATCCTTACAGCTACCTGTACTTCAGTTAATTTCTAAGGAACTTCATTCTTGCTTTATACAATTAACCAGCTGCTGTAACAAATGATCAAAGACTCGCAGCTGGGATCCAGGCCTACCCAGCCATCTTCAGATGAGGATCTGAAGAACTTCTTCCATTGGACCATATCTTTGCTAGGATACATGTAACCTTTTATGTTCAAGGTCTCCCCAGGATGCTTCTCAGACTCAGACCTTTCACCCACAAATAGTCCACAATTTATAACTTTATCAGGTCAATTTTATCACTTTTCTAACAAAACTAGTAAGTGTCTTGGCTTATTTGAGAAATATAGGTGCCCACTGGAAATGGCAAGGTGGAACCAATAAACCTGTAAAATATTAAAAGAGGTATAACCTCTTTTTTTTAAATTGAGATCAATATCTCATACTAACATATATTAATATAACATACTCTATAGTCATAGGAACAAAAAATATGCATAGGTTTCATTTTCAGTTCTTTTGGGAGTTAAAGGCATTAGTTAATTTAGGGTGAATAATCTCTTAACCAAATTTGTATTTATACTACTTCGCTGTAATGTTTTGGGGTTTAGATAGATGCAACATTTGCTTTCCACAGGGAATACCCATATCATGAATTTTGTAGATCGATGCAGATTTCACTGCATAATTCTTAGTAAGTTTTTCAGTTTAAAAAGTTGTTAAAGAAAGAATCTGTAGAAGGAACTGAGAGGTTAAAAATCTCAGACTGTAGTTTATAGTGTAGCAGGCTACCATGAATGCAAAAAAAGACTCATAACTTCATACCATTTTGTAGAAAGAATAACTCAGGAAAGAAAATGCTTGGGGAATTTACTAGAAATGGAAGAGTACTTTTGCCTTGTAGCCATGCTTAATGAAGGTATTAAATTTTTCTCTTCTGAGGCTGTCAACTTACCTTGCTGAGGTTCACAAATTCTCCCTTAAGAGACATTTGTACAGCATGCATTTCGGAAAAAAAAAAAAAAAAAAAAAAAAAAAAAGACCTGAAAGATGGATATAAAGAGAGTGTCTTATGAATAGAATACAAGGAGCTGAATAAAACACTAGACTTGGCTGCTACACAGAGTTGTTTTCTTCTCTTGCTTTGTTTAAAGATACCACCATTGCTCGTGCACAGACTTGAAAGAAAAGACCAGATGAAAGTTAGGAAAAAGTGATGTAGGGAATGTGATGGGACTGTGAAAGAAAAAAAAAAACAAAAAACCAAAAAAACAAACGAAAAACCACAAAAACCCACAAAAACCAAACCAAACCAAACCAAGCTGAATATTACAGTGGGTTAAAAAAAAAAAAAAAAAAAAAAAAGAGGATACAGATACAAAAAAACCTGGGAATTAACATGAAAGAGAAATTAAGAAAGTGGACATTAAAAAAAAAGAGAAGACTACATAGTAAAGAAAAAAAAATGGGAAGGGAGAGAGGGAAAGAACTAGATATAATTGGGCAAAATTAAAAGAAGGCAAAATTTTAAGTTAGCAATAGTGAGTTTGGAACATAAATCACTTGAAGTGATTAGATTAATATTTAGTTCAATGATTCTAAAAGAGAAAAGGCTTCTAAGTAATTATATCTTCTGAATATGGGACTTGAGCTACTTTGAAAGTTTTGTTCAAGAACAGAAATGATCTGGAGGAAAGAGAAGGGATTTTTGGAGAGAGTAACAGCTTTAGACAACATGTACAGCTACAGAAAGGTTAAAATGGAAAAAGTAACTAAAAAGAAGGATCAAAGAGAAATTAAGATAAGAAAGACAGTGAGGATATGGGACTTTTCAAGCTTTTTACGCAAATGCAGAATGAAGAAAGGCAGCAGGAAATGAATACAAATCAGGGACTTTCTTGACAGAACAAAGTTGAGCATTAAAGGCAAAGCTGTCATCTCCAACCCATGTGTTTGCACTCAGTTTTGGTACTTCAAATTTCAGACATGACATTGAAATAAAGAATTCTCATTGAGTTAGTAACTTTGAGCAAAATACATCTCTTAAGTCATCATGTTACAAGGGCAAAATTGTGTTTTAAATTAACCTAATACATGCAACAACATGTAATTTTATTGCTTCAAAATAAGTCCAAGAACAGGAGGATGGCTCAGTCACACAGCCCCTTCCTGTGATCTGCTTGGTTCACAGGGCAAGGTACTACCATTTATTTAAAAGAGTATTTTAAATATTTTAAAAAAGAATTTTTATCAGTGCATTTCATTTTGTAGGAACACACAAATTCAGACAGCCTTAGCCTGCAATGGAGCAGAATAAATGCGTTGCTTATTGTCCCCAGTTTTCTTCAATAGTTTCCTGAGTACCAGGAAAAATAAGGGAGAAGTGCCAGCCAGGGAAAGCCTACTCCCTCTCCTGTCTTCAAGGGATGCTAAAAAAGGGACCACAGAAAGGCACCTTTGCGGAGTCAGTGCTCTTTCTATTTGCTCAGAGGAGACAGCCTGGGCGTAGATCAAGAGAGCGCCATGAATAAGATGATGTCATGTAACCAGAAGGAGATGGAATGAACTTCCTGGTCATCGGACATCATCATCTCCTAATCTTACCTCTCATTACTGGGCTGGTCCCATTGCAGGTACCAGAGGCCTGGAAAAAGGCTGTAGGAGCAGTGGAGAAGCAGGGGAGAAGGACAGACTCGACTTCACGCTCCTTTCCTCACCTTGCACTTACCAGCCCAGGCCTTATGTGAGCTGCAACAGATCCAAGGAAACTAGAACGGGACTTAGCGTTACTGATACAATAAAATACTCTGTAGTTCACTGTGGTACATGCCCACTCCTAATGCTTTGTTTCCCATTCCCACCATGAAACATTCACGATGACTTCTGGTCCTCGTCCTTTTTGTGTCTTCAGCACCCGCTGCAAAGTGGTACGTAAGGCAGCAGCCTAATTCACTGGCCTTGGGAGATCACCTTTAACTCGGCTCTCAGGCCTCAGTCTGAAGCTATCTGCTCTAATGAAAATATACTCATCTAAATACAGAGATAATTTTCCTTTGTTTGTAATATTATACACTTCTCAGTACTGAGGATTCTGCAAGAGATGGTCCCATCTCTAAATCTATGCAGTTAAGACAAAGAAATACAGGAGAAAGACACAGAAAGGTAAAAAGAAGAACAAAACCCGCTCACCGTGCTATTTCTATTGACAGCAGAAATGGGAGACAAATCTTCTGTTTTAACTGCCAGCACAGTGGTTTGTTCTTCCCCGCGCCCCCCATCTTTTTGGAGTATTCTGTCTTGGTCAACCTTACAATTTTATTTTGCCCCCACCACAGATTTAATAGGAAATATTTAAATGGCTATCTTGGTCCATGGACTGGCTGTGGATCACTGATTGTCTAGCATTTAAGTTAATCATAAGTTTGAGAAAACTTATCTTTAGAAAGCAGAAATCAAAATAATTCTTTGTTCATATAACAACAATGCAAAGATGCTTTAAAGACATTCTTTAGGTCTAAGCACTGAGTTAAATTTTCATTCAAAATCACCATTTTAAGCAGCAGGTTTTTGTTTAATTATTTGACACTCAAAAATTTTTCTATATTCTCTTCTTTAGTAACAAAATTTATTAATGAAGAAGCTGTAAACAAAAGGTCGTAATAGGTAAGTCTTGAAAACATTTGCCAAAGTGCACAACTAACATTTCAAAATGTCAAGCCAAACAGATCCTGATGTATATCCCAGCGAAGGTATACCAGTAAAAAATTCAAACCATATCTTTCAAATTCAAACTCGGACTGTCTTCCAGGGAAAAAAAATAAATAAATAATAAAAAAAAAATATCTGTGTTTCAGAAGGTTGTTTTGTCTATCTGCACTCATTGAAGGATTTAGGTCTGGGACCATGATCAGTGATAGCAGTCTTGGTGACAATTTGTAGGGAAATAGGCTAGAGCCAGAGAATAAAACAAACAAACAAATAAATAAGATAAAAAGGTGGGCAGAAGCAACCTTAAGAAGAGACAAATAGGGGAAATCGTGATTTGTGGAGGCAATGGCAACTTCCAGCTTCCCAGCTCTGCAAAAGACTTCCCTGTCTCCTGAAGGTGATGCAGGGTCAATAGGGTCTATAAAGCCATGGTACACAAAAACAATTTGTATGCATGTACTGTGATTAGATAATCCACCATCAGGGCATCTGCCAGCATGTCACTCAGGTCTAGGAACTGATATAGCAGCGTAGGCAAACCTTTTATGTACAGTAAGACGTCAGTCTTTTTTTTTTCTTTTTTTCTTCTTTTAAACACTTTTTTTTTTTAAACAGCTTGCATGATTTTGATAGTAATTTCCATTTGTCTTAAAACTGAGCATATCAAAGCACATCTAGAATTAGAGTCTTGCATCTGCAATTACATTCAGCATATCTGAAACCAGAAGCAAAATCTTGATGACAGAATTCACAGAGCGAAATCTTAGTTTAACCTTGGGTAGATGAAAATACTTTAATATTCATTGACCCACCATCTTAGTTTTGATCGATATTAATTTCTGATGCTAATAAATCTTTACACTATGCCAAGGACAGGGGAGTCAATAATTGCTTATTATAGTGAAAAATGAAAATATAACCTTTCATTTTTATTCATTTCACACACAGCAATTATCAGCCAGCATTGAAGTCTATAAAAGCATCTGTCTCTGGCTCCACCAGGTAAAAACAACTTAAAACTTTCTGGGCAGCCATGGCTGATTTAAACACCACAAAAAATTTGAACTTCTTCTCAATGAGCCACAAAGTACCACCTCATTTAATACCTGTTATGTTGCAAGGATATTCCATATGGACAATCAATAGACACATATCCCAAACAGTTTCTCATGGAGAAACTTTTTAGTAGATCAGACCCTGAATTTTAGGCTAAACATTTCTTTTCAAGATTTCATTCCCTTACCTTCACTTAGGCATCAGGCATTGAAAGAGAGCTCCTACCTATACTTAAGGCAGTGCCAAAATTCCCATTGATTTCAACCAGGACAGGGTCTCTCCCTAGGGAAATGAAGACAACTGCCAGTAATATTGGGAAAGCAGCCAAAAGGCTAAAATAGCCAATAGTTAATAACTGTATCTAATATCAAAGTATCCTAGTTTTGCCTCTAAAAACTGTGCCTGCTCTACCACTGTCACTTCTGGCCGGCACCAGTGAATGAACATGGTTAACGGGATGGTGGTGTCACGATAACAGGTCATGCAGATGAGAAGGCAATACATAATAACTTGACATATTGATGGTTTGGTTCCTCTAATTCCAGTCCTAAAAGGAATTTTTAAGCCCATATGTAGGCTGTACACAAAGCTTACTGCACAATTAACTGTAACTGGTAAGTCCACTTTTTAAGTTAGATTCCATATAAGTTAGTGACTTTTGACTTTGATGATTAAGCTTTCTAATGGGATGCCACATGTTCACAGGGGCAAACAATCAATCAGTGCAGTATTCAACCTCTTCATCAATGACTGCAGCAATCGCTCTTTATCACACAGTCAGCAGTCTCCTGCTTTTAGCCATCAGCCACACAAAAGCTGCTTTAGTCTACGGCCATTTTTGCTCTGACAAAGTGTGCCATCTGTAGATAACTAAAAAAGAGGCAATCATACGTTGCTAAGTTTTCTGATACTTGCCTTTTGATAGCGTCTTTGTCTCTTTGCTGAAAAAATGAAATCGTCATCTCATTTTAGTGAAATCTAATTTATACCTATGTTAATTATGCAGCCAACGAGCCTCAAGGGATTATGTGGGAAGCCAATGGTACATTCTTTATCATCATAAATATTGTATTACTTCAAATGCACTTTGGAAATTCCATTCTCAGCATTTCTTAATGATATTCAGAACTCCAGGACAGAGCAGACTCTTATCATCTGATGTTAGAACAAGTCCTACTGCTTGTGTATTATTTTTTTCAATTACTGCAATATCAATCTTCCTTTATATTTCAATAATCCAGTAAAAGATAATATTATTATGCTAGTCAAAGGGTTGCTAAAATTTCTATTTAAATGCTTTTGATCAAAAAATTTATAACAGTTGCAAAGCTTTAACCATAGTAAGAAAAAGCCTGTACATAATATTTTAGGCCATTAAAAAAAAAAAAACAAATCAGCAAAAACCCAGCAAACTTTCAGCTATGTGTGTTAATCTGTCTTACTCTTAATAGACTAAAATGCTTCTCAGTTTGTACATGTCTTAATTAAAACAAATCCACCAGTTGTGGAGGAACATTTTATTTCATGCCTGCAAAATAAGTACACAAAGTAATTTAAGTGCAATAATTATTTCCATCATTTAAAAGTCTTTCTTTACGGACCTCTTCACAATTGCCGTTAGGATCTCTCTCTAGCTGACTTGCCAGAGCTCCTTCATTTTTAAGGATGTGCTTGCTTCTGAAACTGCTATGCTTCGTAACTACTTAAATGCTTTGCTGTTAATTGCTGAGTACAGACATTAAAAAAAACAAAACACCTTGATTCAAACACCTGATATGCATTCCTTTCCCTTATGGCCCTTAGCCTGTAACAGCACAAATGGAACTTCTTCCTACTGAAAAGCAAATTGTGCAAGTGCTCCAAAAGGAAAGAGCCGTGCAAATCACCCAGTCCCAGGCAGAAGACAGAAATCACCTTTAAATTGTATTTTCTGTTTAAACACACTACTGTTCATTATGTGGATTCACAGTATAAAATCTGAGCTGAAAATGTAACGAAAAAGACACTGTGAGTGTGTCACATAGAATTCTACCTGCGTTTTTAGCAATGGACTACGTAGAGAACGTGTAAAGCTGTGTGCTTGAAGGGTCACAAACTCTGGCTGTGCACTGCAGATGACTTTCATACTCTACGGTGTACCTCTCTCTCTTACTACAGCTATATAGCTGCTGGTTTGCCTTGCCATGAACGACTTTAGAAACTCTGACCCATAGCTATGGCTTTCTTTTTGGTTCTTACAGGGACTGGTCAAGGGTTGGGCGTGGAACAGGACTTTGTTTTCACGGCTTCCCTCCCCTGCACATACACATAGTTTCCTCTCAGCTCCACACAGGTCTGATAAGCACAGCTAGTGGGACTAAGCATAGCCCAAAAGCTATGTGGAAACAGGGCTGAAAGCTTCTTCAAATTGGAGATACCTCCTCTTGCATTTCAGAAACAGTATGGGGAAGAGAAGATCAATGTGTAAAGAACAACTTTTTTATAGGTTAAAATGGATGTACCCATTTCCCCACATCAGCACAGAACAAGGTTATAATCCCAAACTCAACACTGCATCAGAATGACAGCTTCTAGAAATCTTTAAGATACTGCCTCCCCATCATAACTCAAGATGCAAGTAAAAGTCATGTATCCCAAAGAGGAGATAGAAAGAATGAAGCATGCAGTGTTCCTGAAATTAATTTAAGATAAAGTTGCAAATGGAGTAAGTTCACAAATATCACTTATTTATCAATTCTTACTCCCACATTTGTATCAGCACATTTCAGGTTTTAATGTAAACTTCAGATGAAATATAGTTAAGTGTGACAACTCCTATTACTCAGGTATAATTTAAAATGTATGTTTTAGGTCTAGATGTGCAATAGGAGATAATAAACAAGTAATAATAAAAGGAAAATATAATGATAAATGCAAATAGACTACATAAAAATGCAGATGTCTTTCTTCCAAATTCCAGAAATAATTCCTGTTCATTCATTTCAGACAGATCTTTTTAATGGGCCTTGTTTTTGAGAAATGTTTACAATAAAATAATTATAATCTCTTTCTTTGTTTTTAAAGACAGGCATTATTAATCCAAGTTTAGAAGTTGATCAAAGTAGACTTTTTAAAAGGAGCTTTTATTTCTGTCTGAGAAGACTCTATTGCATACATTCTTTCTGTACTTTCGGATAGTGGATACTTCTTTACAGATTTTTATTAATCATAAGAGAATCACATTCAATATTAATCAAATGGAGACTCCCAGGACAGAGTTGAGACTGCACTGTAAAGAGGTGGAAAATCTTTTTTCTTTTTCATCTTAGGCACAAAAAAAACTCTTAAGGAATTTCTAACAACTTGCATGATGATTGATCAACAGACAAAAAATGTTATTGTCAGGCTAAGCTTACTAGTACCTTAAATGCAAGATGATTCACTTCTGGAAGGGTCTTGTACTGTCCTTCATTTATTGGGGATACCATACTGTATTTCTTAATCTCCGGAAACCCTAGATCTATTCATCTGGGGACACTGTTTCACAAAGACTATCTGCGCAATACTGTCATCTTGATCTAGATAGATACTTTCATGATCTAGAGCAGTTCTTTCAGGATTTCCCCCCCTGATTTATTACTTATTCTTTGTTACATGTGCTTTTCTAAATCAGTATGATTTTGGTGCAATGGCTATGTTGGCAGGGAAAGTTGCAAGTAAAGAATCATCTGGGGGTTGACAGGTCAATTGCGATTGAAAGCCCTCGAAACTGCAGAGAAAGAACCAAACCCGAGCTACACAGTTGAAAACAGCTGAGGAGTCATCAAATACTGGGGACTTAGAGGCTGGGTCTGGGACTGGGTTAGTTCATTGCCCTTCAGAGTGCTTCATCATGCCTTTGTGTTTCACTGATACTCCACCTAGTTCCTTAATCTGTGGCCTAAACCACAGATTTATCTGTGGGAAGGGAGAGCTTTCCAGTTAAGCTAATACCCACATTCAGCTTCACCTCTAGCTCCTCTCCTCCCTTCCTGCAAAAACATCAAACGAAGCACCAGATCCAGCCTACATACTGAAATGATCTGTCCACGCAGCACTCGTAATCCCAGGGCCTATAAAAAGCAAGCATTTACCTCAAGGGAACTTACTAAAAGCCAAATTTCAACCAGGAGGTTTGACCAAAGGGGCAATTCTGCTGTTTCCTATCTCAGTCTTCATACACGGTGCCTGGTGGCCACGTTGCCCTGAGCTAACAGATAAGGAGCTGTGTCCCTTCGGATTTGATTGCTTTGGGTTCACGTCAGATCTCATGTCACAATACCTCTGGTGGCTCATACCTGCCTAGCCTCCATCAAAAACGCAGCTAATAATGTTCTGTCATCCATCTAGGTGTCATCAGCACATGCAAGTCAGGAGCCTCATCTGCGATCATAGATAACATTAACCTTATTCACGGCTAACTTAATGTTAGTTTTCCTAAAAAGAAAATTAAGCTTAAATTCTCTGATATAATGAGGATAAATTTCTGCTGACCCATTCAATGTTTGTCTAATACTAGAACTTATTAATAAAATATCATAGATTTACGTAGTCATTTGCAAACATGTGTCTTTTTAATGCCTTAAGAGCTGTATGACCGCGGTCTGAGCTACTTATCTGTCACAGAATTGCTGATTCCACGAACTAAAGCTATCCATAGGTTTTCAGCATCTTCCTTGATTTGTGCTGACATTGTGCTTTTTATTCTACATACCTCTTCCTTTATTATATATTGATTTTTATTCCTATTAACTATACAATTGTTTTCATCTTTTTTATCTTCCTTTTTAAGGTACTTATGTCACATGACTTCATCTGTCATAGCTGAAGGCAGGCTAATTCAATAAATTATACTTAGCTTCTAATATATGAAAACAGTGGTTTCATACAACATTCACGTTATATGAAATAACAACATAAGTTAAGCGAAGTATAAGTTCCTTTATACAAATGTAAATAGTTTCAAACTGCATTCTTTTTTACTGCTTAAATATTTCACTGAGATACTTTAAAATATAATGGTGAAGCTAGCCGTACATAAACACCAAGTATTTTAAAAACTGTAGCTTGATAGGAACTGGATCGACAAATAAAGACAATTTATTTGACTAAAAGCGTAATTTCTCTCAAGATTCTCCTCAGTGACCTCCCATGGTCATCTAATAAAAAAGGCTCCTTTATGGTCTAGGCAGCCACTTGTCATGCAGTGTGTATAAATGCAACTCTTGACTCTCCTAAAATCTGGGGGGCAGCAGCCTACCCTAGGTGTCCTTCTGCACCCCCGCAGCTGTCCCAAGCATACTATAGCCACAGTGGAAGGCTGAATCCCAAGAATGCAAAGCTCAAGTCCTACTCTGCAGACACCGAGACACAACAACCCAAATTCCGCCATTAACACCACAACATGGTTGTGGTGAGCATAAAAGATAAGGCAACATTTTTGAAAAGACATAAATAACTTTGGCATTTAAATCGCATCAAGTTATTGGACGCTAAGCTCTTGAATACCTTAAAAATCTAATGCTATACGTTTGTGAGGCAGAAATTGAAAGTGAGATGGGATGGGAAATTACAAAGCATATACTATGTTAATACTAATTCCACTGTGAGAGCATTATTAAAGTGCAGTTAAGGAAGATGATTTTCAGAAATGAATGGGCCTGGAACATAATGAGAAGACAGCAACAAGGAGGAAATATTGGTGAATGACCAGTTCTCATCCAATGTGCTTTGCAGTAACTCTTCCCGACGGATTCTGAAATCAGCTGGGCCTTCCTCAATTGCAATGTTTAAAGCTTTGAACTTTGGACCCTTAGCATAAACAATACACGTCTTTTAAAAAAATTGGACATGGGATCCTAGATAATGAATGCGGGAATGGAATCATCCCAAGCCTAAACAAAATGCTCTGTTTCATTGCCTGCTATGCGATAATATTAAGAAACTAGACTATAAAATTACCTAAAGTGTCTCAAATCTGATCTGATTCGGGGTGAACACGGAATATAATCCTTGCACATCTGCAACTGTCTTGTCTCTCCCCTCTGAATCTGCACCAAACTAAAAACCCTGAGGGGAACAGCGTATCTTACGGGTCCAGGTGAGCAGGTCTTCCCTCTTCCTTTCATCCAACACACACGTTCAGGTATTTCCACATCCCTTAAAAAGGCAGGCTTGGGTCCCACTCCTTTAGCTGACGAATCTTGTCTCTGGACAAGGGAAGCGAGTGCAGTCCCCTCACTCAGGATCACCATGCTCTAGCCTTTTAGTTTCCATCAAGACTCAACTATTCAAGACTCCATCAATTACTAAAATAGCTGTGTCCCAGGGTACCTACCAATCTAGGCTTCATGGCATGCAACTCATAATAATTTTACTCCAAATAAATTATCCAGTGTTTCTAGGCTAATAAAAAAATCTCACACAAAAAAGTAGAGTCTTTTAAAAATGCTGAATTGCCTGATTAGACGTATTTTATCAGCTATTTCTATAGTGTAAGCAAGTACAAAATCACCTAGACTAATGCAGTTTAGTTAATAATTTTGCAGTAAATTAATCTTAGGTATCTCATGCTCCAGAAGAGAAGGTTTTCTGAATAAAAGTAATATCCTTCTTAGAAAACTGTTTTGGATAGTAAATTCTATCAAATGATTTCTCCTGAGAACTTTCCTATCACAAGTGGAACCTTAACAAGAGGATATTCTAGCAGTTCTCCTAACCACCACCTTCAAGTACCTTCAAGGACACTACACCAAGTGAATGAAAACATAGGGAAGGCAAAAACCTAATCAGAAAGCCTGCTAGGCAAAAAACTGAAATAGCTATGGCTCTGTTCTGCTTACAGGGCTAATATAGATAGGCACTATACAAAACTGTTACTTGATACCAAGAAATAAAAATTCGAAACCAGCTATTTTCAAGTTTGGTGTCAGGAGAAAGAAGTTGCAGAACTGGAAGAGGAGAGGACATTTTGCACAGTTGTGCTTGATTTCTCTTTTCTGTGTACCTCTCTTCCGCGTCCTGCCGTAGAGGAATAGCTCATTCAGAAACTCTGCTTACTGTCAATCATGGACGGAAAAAGAACGAGGCTAGAGTCTGACTAAAGCATCAATTTGCTGCTACAGCTCTTTGAAGTTGTATATGTATACATACCACAAAAAAAAAAAAAAAAGCTGTTTTCTATTTTTCTTTTGCAGTCTAAAGGACCATATATGTTCTACTGATATCTCAAGTCTGACTGACCCAACTTTTAAGGTTAAGACCATTTTTGCTGGAAATTCATCAGCCTTCTTATTACCTGTAGTCTGAAGCTCAAATCTTACCACTTTGATTTTGCCTTGGGAGCTTGGATAGTATCACATAAATATTTGGATTAAATCTGTAGTCATGCGGGATAGCCCCAATTTCATTTACTAATTACATTCCAGATGTACATTCCACGCAGATACTTACCACTAATTGAAGATATTTAAAATAATTGCTCTAATGAATGCACCATTAAGAATTTCATCTAATAATTCTACTCCAGATTGTTTCCAAAAAAACCTCAGGAGATACAATCAATGACTGCATCTACATCAAAAATGCTGTTTAATGTTTGGTATCTGAAAAGTATCCTAAGCCTACTGTAACAAAAAATAAATGAGTTGAATTCAACAGTATCCGTCTCTAATTATGTCAATAAGATATTAACAGGAAAGAATTTGGTTCTATGGCTCTTAAGAGCTTTATTGTTAAATTCGTAATGACATGGGAGCTGTCTTTCATTCAGCAGACGAAAAAGAAAAATGGCAAAAACCCAGATCCCCAAAATGAATATGTACAGTTGAGGAGCCTAGTTTACCGTCACTGAATTTTATTTTCCTTTTCATTTTCAGTAATTGCAGTAAAATAGCTGCTCTTCAGGGACATATTAGCAAAAGAATAGTAATTAAGCTTAGAAAGGTATAATCTGTATCAAAATGAGTTAGAACTGACTCAGTCTAAAACTAACGTATTATAGATTCAAAAGAAAACCTAGCTGTACACTGTGAATAGCTTATTCAAAAACACTTCCAGATTTCTAGATGTCAGCTCTGTCACTTTGGGCACATTTATTATCCTCCCCAAAACGCGTAACCCTTCAATGTGAAAAACGGCATCAGTGAGGAGTCAACACTTTCCCTTCCCTAAGGAGCTGTGCCTGGGAACACAAGCAAAAATCCTAAAACCAGATAAACAGAAACTCACTTTATGAATGAGCCTGCACAGTTTATCAACACAATCGCTTAAAATGTCCATGTTATTTTAGCAAAACATATAGCCCATGCTCTATTTTTAAAACCAATTCCAGCAGTAAAGAAATCAACATCTCAGAGGCTTTTAAAAGCTAGCTTTCCAGCACAGCTTTGAGTTGAAGCAGTTTACTAAAAATACATTCACGGTTTAATAGTTCCTATACTTTGTTTCCAGCTAGTGAATAAACAGAGGAAGAAGGACTAACAATCCATAAACAATTGCTTTTTAGATGGTGCACTTGATGAAGCAAGGCAGTGAAACCTGTAGTTGGAGGTATTTTATGGGACCACCTCACACAGTCCAGAGAAACTGGAAAAAAAAAAATTGTGGACTGTTGGAACATACATTTTCTACTGAACTTTCATAAAATGGCACAGACATCAGTGAAAGACACCATCAAGTTCACTGGACTTCACATTTCTGTGAGGTCAAAACTGGTCTACTTCCAAGTTTATATGACATTGTTGCTTTCCTCTCTACCACTCCCTCACGCCAGTGTTAGACCTTCCCTTACTGAAGGCATTAGGAATACACAGCTTATTCTGTCAAGTCTAAATACTAGATTTATTGTTAAAATTATTTTAGTCAATATTTGCACAGAAGAAAATAAAAGGCCTTTAACCATGCCTCTTAGATTTCTTCACTATAAATTATAAAACCAGAAATTAAATTAAACAGAAAGCAAAATAAAGCATGACCCTCCCTAACCACTAAATCATCTGTGGCAACCTGTACAAATGGATGTATTTTGGAATGTTCCCAAAGTCAAACTGTTGAAGCTAGCTTTAAAAGAAGATGTGAATTAGCTTGCCATGCTCCACCCTTGACTTAATCCTAAAGATATGGCCAAAAATTTGCGAGACAAGCAGACGAGGAAGGAAGCGCAGTGTCACTAAGAACAAGAAAGTCATACGATTTCTTTCCTATAATTTTGCAAAGCAGTGCCCTCTGTACAGAAAATATATGAAACGTGGCACATGAAATGATCTCCTACCCTCCTGAATAATCTGTTGAGTGATAATATTAGTATTTCTTATTTTTAATTAAAAATTGTATTTTAATGATTTCACATTACGTCGCATTTCTGAGCATCATTCAGTATTTTCAACTTCCATCTTCCAATGACATGACATGAAAATCCTATATATAAAAATTTATAAAGCAGTAAAGAAAACAGGTGAGAACAGCTTCTTCTAGGATACAGCTCTAAGACTTGGAAAATGCGTGACAGTTGCGCAAGGAATTTATGCAAGCGAAGAGGGTTAGTAAAGCTTTACTGTCAGACTAGAAATACTGGTTTTAATTACTTTAAGAACATTTGCAACAGAATTGTATAAAAAAACCAAGTAGATCTGAAATACTGTGCAATAACATTCTGGTCTATGGATACACGCACATACAGAACGGCTCCCTGTCATGCTCTTAATGCTGATGGATAAGACGCCGGCTCAGTTCCAGTCTGACACACATGGGCATGCATTACAGCACGTCCTGGAAGATAGGCAGTTGGGTTTGAGTACACAGGACTAGAGAAAAACTACCTTCTGTAGCATGCCAGATAGTAAGAGAGGTTTAAAATCTAATATAACAAGGAGTTTGTAAAGTAGTCTTCATTTTATTTATGAAATACTTGACAATGCATATCAAATGCTGGAGGATATCACAAGTGATTTACCTACCTCATTTATTTTGTAGTGCAATACAAAAAAGAGAAACATGCCCCAGCTCCTTATTGTATGTTAATATTAAATCATTACACCCGACAGCTGTTTTGTGTTCCATGTGGTTTTCAGTTTCTTGCTGACAGGTGTCCAAATCACAGAAACTATCCCCCACATGTAGTGGCAGCTGGCCACACTGTCATCTCTGAGATACCAGAATGGGAAAAAGAGGGAGTTTGTTTACTGGGATGAGTAATACAATCATTAGATAGCTCTCTGTTTGGTTTGAAAACTAAGCAGAATTTAGAACGTTGTATTTTGAAGTACTTCAGAAAAACAGTCTTTCTAAAATTATAAGCAGGATGTTGTTTTGGTATGGAAAAAAACCCTGATAATTGCTTGAAAGATTTTGTCAAAAAGCTGAAATATCATTGGCAGAGTTTTCCTTTAGTTCAGTGAGCTTTCCATAACATTGCCATGTTCAAGTCAGGTAATCCTATCATTGTAAGAATTCAGTATAGTACACAAATAGATGATGTTGTTCCTGCATATCTGAATTCGGATTGTTGTGTACTTTTTGAATGTTGTAGCCATTTTTCTGATAATAAGTGAGAAGAGTTACAAGAAGACAGAGGTTTAATTTACAAGGTAACATTAGGTCAAACGTGTATTGTCATGTTTTTACTTCATTTCCACTAGGAACACAAATCAACAATACTATTTTCAGCTGCCTGTTGGTGTGACAGTGCATCCAATAGTACAAGAACTGCTGATACGCACTAAAAGATATAATGCAACACCACTTGCAACACCAGGTAAGGCAGAAGGTCAGCCTCTGGGGGCTGGTGGAACCCCACTGCATGCTGCTGTCCTTGCAACTGAGTGATCAAATGCCATTGCAATGATAGCAGGGCAGACGTGACAGACCGACGGGCTTTATAGAAACATATCCCATTGGAAGGAACAGTGGCTGAAGAGCAAATGTTGGACGACTCCACTGAACAGCCTTTCCCAAATGCCAAGCCTGCCCGACATGCCGTGATCCAAGTTTTTCCAAAGTTTACAATTAGAAAAGAGAAGCTGAAGTCCAAATGGGCTTCATCTCACACTGACGCTCCTCCATTTTCCCCCTTAACTTCCAGGCTTTAAAGGGTTTGGCAAACTATTAACCATCTTGGTTGCAGTCTCATTCCCTTAAGAAATTCTAAACCTGATATTGCAGAAAGGCATGGATATTTCATCCTCACACCTGCTAACCCTGGAGGGGAATATCTTTAAAACAATCTTCTGGGAATGCTTAAAAAAAAAAAAAAAAATCCTTAAAGCACATTCCCCAGAAATTTTAGAAATCTTCAAGAAGCAGTGCGCCTTTGAAAAGAAAAGGAAGCAAAAACCCCCAGCAACAAACAAGCCAAGTTAATTCAAAGCATATTTTCAAGTATCAGATGTGCTCACTGTAGTAACTTTTGCTTCTATCACATATAGTTGAACAGTGCAAATGAAATGTATTCTATTAAAAAAAAAAATCATCATGAGGAAAAAAAGGTTTCTTTTTTTAAGTGGTTGCAAGAGAAATAAGAGGGTTTCTTTAAACACTAGATCGAGTCTTGCTAATAAATGTATATATAAGCATTAATGGATTCGCATTATTTGCAGTGCACTCTGAATGCAGTTCTCTTTCTGTTTAAAGTTACTTTTTAAAACATACAGTAATTTCTACAACTATAATTCACAAAATATGTTACCTTTTACCTAGCATTATATTTAGAAATCATATGTATTTTTTATTCTGGGGAAGTTTTGAATCAAAAGGTACCTACATTTATAATCAGCAAGGAGGAATCTCCTAAATATGCCAGGAGCCCCCAGCTTACACAAATGGGACTCAGTTGCATACTATTTACAGGCCATGGCTAGTGAGAGAAGAGAGAAGCAGGTCTTCCTTTCCTCCTCAGTAGCTGCTCGGGCAGATGGACGACACATGCAGGAAGCTTCTTAGTGGCATTAGCTTCCTTCCCTCAATCCAGCTCTCGCTACAGCTACATCGGGAGTTATTCCCTAATATGCTATCAACAACTTAGCACAGAAATCAACGTTTCTGGTGCAAACGCACACTATCCAGACTGACGAAATCACAGTCCCACAGTGCTTTCTGTGTCTGTGCCTTACGAAAAGATAAATTACCTACATAAGACAGAACAAAACAAGCTCAGATGGGAATTGTTCCTCAATAGCATAAGTCATGTGCTGATAAGCAATCCAAAACTCCGATTTTGGGTCCATATGAAACCAAAGAGAGCAGATGCAGAATCTCCTGGTCTGGCAATAAATCTCCCCTGCCCCCAGCACTGTGGTTTTCTTTATTGAATCGGCTCCCTTAGAAGTTCACAGCTGCCCCCTGAGCCCGACCTTCAACCTTCTGCTTGACTTGGTGTTGCAAGTATTATTAACATTATATCTTTCAGTGCATATAACCAGTTCTTGTCTTCCCCCCCCCCCCCCCCAAAGTTACTCTTTTCTCTTTCAAGCCAGACCATAGCTGTTGAACATACAGGGATGCGAGATACCGTTAGAACTATTCAGCCAATTATTGCTGCACCACTCACGTGTATGTCACAAAAAGGGGTACTGATACTTGGTACCTTTGATATCATCGACCAGACTAAAGGCAGTGAGAACACCCTGTTAACGTGATTACAGGACACCCATTCCTATGGGCCACTGAGAGCAAGATGTGCAGATGCAATTCAGAATAAAAGAAATAGTTCCTTTTCCTAATTTGAGGTGCATAGTTACTAATTTCTTATTTTAATTAA
Organism: Nipponia nippon; assembly: GCF_047370975.1. Lineage (NCBI taxonomy): Eukaryota > Metazoa > Chordata > Aves > Pelecaniformes > Threskiornithidae > Nipponia > Nipponia nippon. Next base: position 20,620,309 of record NW_028262336.1, on the reverse strand, counting down.
TAAAAGGATACCCAGAACAGACTGCTGACATCCCCCCCTGCCCCCAATAAGGAAAACAAACGTATAGGAAACAGCAGCATATTTTCTGTCCTTCTTCATTGGCCTTCATGTTGACACAGATACAGAATTTGGAACAGATCAGTGAATTTTGCAATTACTAGTCTGAAACAGCCTGGACAGGTTTCAAGAGCTACCTGACCACATCCCGTATCTGATCATGTTTCGATTATGAGATTTTCTCCCGTACTGTAAGTCTGTTTTACCTACCAAAGCTGGAGAGGCTCACAGCACTACCTAATGAGGAGAGCCTCCCCTTTTTGCTATTACAAAGTCATCTTTATGCTTTCATAAAGGTAGTACTACTAAGTACATGTTAAATATCATTAGTAACCATTTAAATGTATTAAATAGAAAGGCATGAGTAGATAATCTTTCTATTCTTTCATAAATTTATCTATGGTTCTATTTATTTAAACTGATTGTAACATAATCTGGTTATGAACTATGAATATTTTCTCTCTTTCTGAGCATGACACATTCTAATTTTGTTTGCAATATAATTATCCTTGTGTATCCCAGTATATGCTTGAAATCATATTTTTTTCCCATATGAAAACAACTACTTAAATTTCCACTTTCCATGGATGCATAATTCAAATCTGTTTACTACATGTTTTATACTAGTGCTCTGTGAGCAGGAAAAGGAAGAGATTTAAGCAACAGTATAAGGAAATTAATCTTTAGACCCAACCTGCCGTTTTAAAATATCCCAATATATCTCTATTAGGCCAAAGTCAAAAGTCAACAGAAGTGCAGTCTGCCTAACCTCCTTATTCCTACATTAATCAATCTCATCCTGCTTCATTTTGCTTTTGGAATTGGAAATAAAAGAAGCGGGGGGGGGGGGGGGAATGATTACACAAACGTACACTTCAGGGAGATAGATCCACTGCAGCTAGACTGTTCAAAAATATTCATTAAAATAAGGTAAAGTAAGATAATGCTTTCTTTCTGTAAAAGAAAGTTCAGTCATATTAATGAAATAGCCAAATGGAACCTTCAGACCTAATGTAGTAAATCTCCAGTAAATTCCAATTACTATTGAAGTAATAAGTCTGAAAATGATTTTTCTCCCTATGTATTCTCTCCTGCATATACTTAAAGAAAAAAACATGCTAATAACTTGGATGCCATCAAGGACCAGGTCATTAAATAGCTAAATTCATCATTTATATATACCATATAATTAATTGATACATACTTTTCAAGATACATGTCTTTAAAAAAACAAAACAAAACAAAAAAAACCCAAACAAACAACACATCAGTAAATCAGAACCATAATGTTGCCCTTCAATAGAGTGGTGCCATTTGATGGCCACTTTCAAGCTGGCAGTCCCTTCCACTGGCAAATCGCCATAAAACATTCTGTATCTGAGAGCAGAAATCTCACTGTTGTAAATGGAAGTCTTCAACAAAACAAAATAAAGAAACAGAAATCAACAGCCACATTGTACTAGTGCTTTATGAAACAGTGTATGAATAAACCAAAGTGATCTCAACGGAGATTGAAGAGACATTTTTACAAAAATACTTTGTGGAAAACAAACGTATGCATTATATTAAGCTAATACTGAATTTTCCTAAATGTTGTTAATTAAGGATATTTTAAAATGCCAAAATTCAAGACCAAACGATGCTTACATTACAGTAGGTAAATGCTGTAGATTTTTGACAAATACTCAATGAATACACTTTACCACACGTGAATCTAGAACCTCATCCCATCTGTATTGATGTGATGGTGAAACTGGAAGACAGAGGTGCTTACCACTCTCTCTCACCTATTCCTTCTCCATTCCCGTATAACATAGACCAAAGGTGAAGAGAAATCCTAGATTTAATGGAATCAGAGACAAAATCTTATGGACTTCATAAGAATGGAGGCTTCATCCTCAGGTCTGAGCACTGAGTCTTAAATCGCAAGGTTCAACTCAAGACACAACTGATCCTTTTTAACTTACTGTTCTCCATGACTTTGCATAACACAGCATGCTCCCACGTGACATACACAGTAAATAATCAAACAAATCACCTCAATACCTTTGATCAGTAAAATAGGTCATAAGGTTCCTTCCTTTGCCTTTGCTTTCTTTCCACGTGCTGGCCAGTAAATCAGAACTAACGTGGAGGAAAGCAACGCAGGAAAACCTGCCCCCAGAAGGGACACAGAAGAATCTATACATGCTTCCCAAGTCATCCCTGTAGCAGGCTTTTCTCCTTTCTATGGATTATGACACGAGATAAGTTCAATCACAGGCCAAAAGACTAAAGCAAAAGTTGTTTACCTCTTCCCCGCTGCTCTAATAATTTAGTTTTTGAGATAGTATAGATTGAAACCCACACATTGCATTTGTTTATCTGCTTCTATAGACGTGCTTAACACTGAAAAAAAAGCAGCTTTAGCTCTTGCTACTACTCAGCGACCCATGTTTATGCCAGTTCACTACTGCATACCTTCAAAGACCTGGTCACTCACAGACTGCATTTTTACACCACAAAGATTTACAGAGTGTGAGGGGGACAATTACATAACGGTTTACTTAAACTCATAATTTCTCGGAAGCCCTACACAATCCTTTTGTTATCATAATCTCTAATAGGCATATGGAGCGTGAATATATCATGGCATGAAACTGGATATAGCTGACTTTGCCTGTCTGACTGGTGACTTACTGAGTCCCGCATGTCTGAACTTCTGGGAAACAGCTGCTGGTCCCACACTGAAATTAGAACATTTGAGCTCGTCTGATTTATGTTAATTCCCGTGGGAACAATGACATGAAAAATGGACACCACTTGTAAATAAAGTACCAGTTCTCTCAGCGGTGAAAAAAATACAAAATAATCGAATCTGTTTCAGAACACACTGATCTATTTACCACCTTGCTACACTGAAACATATACAGTGTAATGGTATCTTAAAAACTAGAGCCTTGAGTATCCAGCTATTCAAAGGAGGAGGTTATCTGTCCCTATCTTGCCATTATTTGAAGAATTAGTTTGCTACAGTGACTGGGTTGCTTTTAGTTGAAGAAGAAATATTACGAAGTCACAGGGCATGAGAGAGGTGAGTAAAAATGAACTTCATGTAGAAAAAGACAAGGTATAGGAAATATGTCCAAGTGATCCAATTGTAAAGGAGTTCATACTGTCCAAAATTTAGAAGCCATTACAGTTTATCTAGGTCTGATTGCTCAGCCTGACAGGTCAAACGTTGGAATCTGCTTTTTTAACATACTGGACTCTCGTGGAAGACTCCACACAACATTACACTGTCCGCTGGTCAAGGCTTGCGTTCATGAGACCAAAGCCAAAGCAGCTGGAAATGACTCCTCGAGGATTTCATAGCTTCCCATAGATGGGAAGAATAATCCCCCCGAATATTTAATGTAGTCACAAAAATTGGTATAAGCAAAGGAAAAACTAGTTGTCTCTGAGACCAGAATATGACTGGATCATATAGTAGCATAGCTGAGATACTTCTCAGGTATACATAGGTAACAATGATTATGTCCCATATTTGATGACCTTTTATCATTCAGGATTTATTACTTCTGAAGCTCTAGCAAAAAAATCGCATCAATCAGCAGAGTCCCTAAATTTTACCTTATGAGCACAGACAGCCTTTAAGCATATAATCAACTCTGGAGATTCTGCTGCTTGAGCTACATCAGGTAGCAGAGCACAGGCAGGGTTACTTAACAAAAAGGTACTTTTTTTTTTAAGGAACATCTCTTCATGGCATTCAGTCTTTTGCTAGGCTAGCTTGGAAAGGCACAGTAATAGGAGGTCAGGGGAGGAAAGAGGCACGATCAATGTGTTTGCAACTACAGAGAATCAACAGCTAGAGACATTTCAAAGGACAGAGCACTAACATACTCTTACGAGTCATTTCCTTATGAATTTTACATGCCAAGCTCAACTCATTTAAAAAAAAAAAAAAAAAAAAAAAATAAAAGCAAAAATCCCTCCCCCAGGTTTTTGCTGTCAAGATTTCATTTCATTTGTCAGCTTCATGTTTGAAAAGGCATGAGATATACAGGTAAAACCTACATTAATACATTTAAGGAAATTGCAGATAATTTACTTAAGGAAACTCCACAAAAAGTTCTTAGATTTGATGTTTAAAATTTGAAAGTGACAGACAACAACTTTATTGTGGTGTGTAAATGCTGATATGGAAATGGCCACTGAAGCTGAAAAGCAAGCACCAACAGTGGTATCTTCGTACAATGTGCTGATAAAGTGTAACGCTTCGAAGAGTACCAAAAGAAAATATACACGTAAGACAGACTGACTGTTTGAATACCTCCACGTTCTGCAGCTCGTCATATGAGACTGTTTCGGGCACAGGGTGACCTGAATTTAAATTTTGATATACTCTTGAACGGTATAATTTGAAAACCTAGTTGACTAATATGCAAATAGCTCTGAAAAGGGAAGGAGGAAAGGATGGCTTTTGCCAAAGAAATAAGAAAACCTACAAATATCAAAGGTCTGAAGCAAGGGCAGGGGAGCAAGATAGAGCACTTCATACAGATGTTTCATTAATGATTGCCAATCCAATTGTGTCCCTCCTTAACGTGCTAAAGGAGATTAAAGACTTTACTACAGTCTTCAGGGTTTAGAGGTAAATTAATGTGGAATAGGACTTATTGGAATTAGGATTTGGATAAAGCAAAATATAAAACAGATGAAAACTGCTATCAATAGAAGCTATTAATAAGAGCTGAAATTTGGAATTTTTTTTTTTTTTTTAAACAACTGCACTGACTGAGGAGGATGAGGAACAGAATGTACATGCTGGAAAGAAAGCTAAACTAAAAGGAAGAAGAATCTACTGTCACTTAATGTCTTAGTGTCCCAATTTTTCTCAAAAACATAGGAGTGGCAAGATGCAACACAACTACTTGGCTATCAGGATGAAAATGTTGGGGATTCAGATGGGGTACAGCATTATTTTGAATTTTGAAATACATAATAGTAATTTGTAGCCTTATTTTAATATTTACATGGTTTCCTTCAGAATTTCCAGCAAAGGAAAGGGGAGGAGGGGAAACCCATAAAAACAAACAAACAAAGTAATCTCTGTTTCACTAACCACATTCTACTTTTTCTAGTTTCCCTGAAATTACATTCCAAACTCCATGAAGTCAGCTTTCCAGTCTCTAAAACTTGTATGAAAGGGGTTTGCCTTCAACATTTTGAAACTCTGGAAGGAATATTTCTTAAGCCATGGGTATCAGTTGTTCTCATTCTTTTTTTCTGGCTTCATCAATTAAGAAATAAAAATTGCCATCTATATATAAACTAATTATCTACTTTTTTGGTAAGCAGTACAATAATTCTTCCTTCAGCAACTAATCCAAAAGTACAGCGATTATGGCTTATGCCAGAGCCCTTCGTTAAGGAAGCAGGAGTCCAAGCTTTTGTTCATCAACAATGCAATAGCCAGAAAACTGAGGAGTAAAGACTGGATTTGTTTTTCTGTGTCCTAGCACTTTGTTTTCTCCCAAGGCAATGCTCAAAAAGCAAGTTTTATGCAAAATATACCACCACTTCATCAACTCCTGCATGATGCACAATAGAAACAATCGCACTGCTGAATTCTGTCAGTACTTATTCTTCTTGTTTCCAGAACTGACGGATGAGGGAAACAGTTATTTTTGAGCAGAGGACAATGACGCATTAAAATTTTAAGTCCATAATTTGATAACATGCTTGTCAAACCCAGTTCAGAAATGGGAATATCAAACTCCATCTATTTCACAGCCAACGGATCCATACCATTACAAGTATGTTCACGCAGACAAATCCTGTTGCTGGATGCACTAGGGCAAAGTCAAGCAGACAATCAGCATGTAGTTTTTCTAGCTTTACTTGAACTACTGGACTAGCTACACAGAAGAAGGGATTAGCAAACTGAAAAGAACAAGAGAAAGCAAGCTTTGTGCATAGCAGATAATGCCATTGTAAGGCATTCATATTCAGAAACTGGTTACAGATTTCTGGGCTGTAAGTTAACACCTCCTCAAACATTCAGGCCAAATTAAAGAAAAAACCTTAAATATTCCTTCTTATACAACAGGTATTGTGACACCCTTACCTGGGTAATACTACACAGCAACAGTAGAAAGTGCTGCCCTCTCTCTCTTTTTCCCCATTTATACTCTACAGGACATATTTTCTATAACACTCCTGAAAAGTAAGTTAATAGCATATGCTTACTTTTTTATTAAGTATCGGGGGTGAATTCTAAGATCAAAGTACTGATAAAACAATGTAAAATATACATATATATAAATATTAGTGATTAGACTTGAGCATTTTTTAATTATAAATTGACAGGTATGCGTGCTTCCATTGTGCTTGCTTTCAGAGATTATTACTTAAGCTAGTTGAACATCGAATATTTTCTCCTTCAAGCTGGCAATAGTTCTCCATCTGTGACAAGGAATGTCAGTCACTAGGAACATAACTGATTTTTGTTTGTTCGGGGATTTTTGTTTGTTTTTTTGTTTACCGATACACCTTGGAACTATGGTTTTGTTGTTTTTTTTTTTTTATTATTTTTTAAAGTAATTAAGGCTAGGGTTGGTACGGAGAAGGTAAATTATTTTTTTCAACTTATTTTCAAATAATTTAATTTCTTCGACTTAGATAAGACAATTCAAGTCTTCCATATACTGCTTTGCCTTAACAGATAACATAATAGCTTTTACACATGACCCTTTTGTGTAAGGGATGTTTTGTTTGTTAAGATGAGATAGATGGCCATGGTGGTGGAACACAGGCCTCTATGACACACTATCCTCCTTTCTCTCCTCTCTGCTTGGCGAACAGTTGTTTCCCCAAGACACTCGTTCCCCAAGCCCCTGGGAAGCCACACTAGCATCTAAGAGTGCAACCAAAGTTCAGTGTCTCACTTTTCCTTCAAGAAAGACAGGAACTCTCTCCTCTTTTCTTTTTTTCTTCTATTTCTTATTCTACAAATCTATACTAATCTTCACTTGAGAGTTGATAAGACTTCCAAGGAAATATGATTAACCACACTTCCCTGTATTTTTCACATCTTCAGAGTGTTTCCAGGACCAAAAATAAACAGAAAGATGCATGAATATAACTAACCCACCAATATTTCTACTTTGTCCTGACCTATCATCCTAGTACAGCTACTGTAATTCATTATATTTATGAAGTGGTTGTAATCCAGTTGCTCCCAGCAGAATCATTTATCTTGTTTCTACTGTACCCCCATAAATAGGGCCACTTGGATCCAACTGAAAGTAGTCCAGAACATACAAGAAGAGAGGAAGATGACCCTAGTCTGAAAGACCAATAATGTAATTTTCACAGAAACCAAGCCCTGGTGAAAGAAGCTTCACAGTGGAATAGGTTAGATCCATCCATTGTTCTGTTAGCTTCTTGGGGCCTTGAGTTTTGACCAAAACCAACACTTTTCCTATGGATTAACACCGAGCAATGTAACTGCTTGCAGGTTTAACAACATTCCAGGTACTGGCCTGTGAAGGAAATGAATACAGTATATCCTTAACCTCACCTGCAGTTTTTGTGTACAGTGCTATTCAGCCATTCCTCAGAGCCTTTCCCTTCCAAACAGATATTAATCTTGTAACCACTCTACAGCCACAGAGCTAATATCAAATATTGTGCACACTGTCTTGCTTTCAGAATCATTCTTTTTGGCATGGGAGTCCTCAACAGAGAGATGATGTTCAGTACAAACCAGGGACAGAGCCCACACTTGAACAGAGTCCGAGTTAAAAACAAACAAACACCCAAGCAAAACACACACCCCCTAAAAACAGACACACACCCAAAAAAAGCAAAAAGAACCCCAAACTCCCCAAAACAAAGGCAAACACACCAGTGAAGAACCAACATTCAAAAGTCTGCTATATCAGCTGAAGTCCTCCACACATGTTAAATTTTTCCACTGTAATTCACCGAGGCAAAGCAAAGATCAGTGGAAGGAAAATACAATAGCAAATATTATGTCCTGCCAGCCCACATGAAATATTGATGATAACTCATGTGGAAAAAAATTTAATGTTGAAGTTTATCAGCACTTGACACATGACACATTCTGAATAATTAGGAATTACTGTAGGTGACAGATAGACCTTTGTGTCAATAGGAAGGGTCAGTTTCATAGCAGCCTTAATCTGTGTAGGCGTAGTCACAAAGAAATATGCTATTAACGTGAATTTCTCATTAAAAAGAAAAAAAAAGAAGAAAATAATCCACACAGAGAAAAACCCATTTAAAAGAAAATCCAGGGTTTTTTTTCCTCCAAGTGAGCAGTGAAACTCAATTCACATAGGATACCAAAAAGAACAGGAAGACCTACAAAATTGCAAATGCCTTTACATGGAGATCAAGGTTCCAGTGGCTGAAGCTTAAAATTAATGAGATTTTTAAGAAAATGTATGTGACTGGCAAAATCTCTTAAAATCTATTCAGCTAAGGAATCAAAGAGTATCTTCTTAACCTCTTCTATCTTTATCTAACCTCTTTCCTAACCTCTCCTGTCTCTATGGAAGAGGTTAGTAAATAGTAGCAATTCATAGACTAGCTAATAATTTTAGAATGCCAAGTTCTGTAGAAAATAAGAGTTAGAGAAAATATGGTTTTAAATTATGTTAAATGTATACTTTTGAAATTGTTGTGCACAAAATGCAGAATGTTTTGCAAGCTGGAGAGGTGCAAAGGAGGCAAGAGGTTCATTTCTGTAATTCTGAAGATGAATATTGTCTGAACAAATACATATAGAAAATTAAGACGTTCTTTATGATACTAAGTAAACTAAGCAGTTAAGCTGTTATGCAAATCTCTATAAGAGATTGTTTAAAGAGAACACAGAAACATCTACCTGTGTATTTTTCAGTATGCTTCCAAAAGGAATGTTGACTCTACAAATAGCTTCCTGTGAAAAGTCCTATTTTTTTCTAGAAATTAGTGTTCTCAATTAAAAGCCATTCTTTTCCATCTTTTTTACTATACAGCACTGACATCATTATCTGCTCCCTTTTCCATATATTTTTGGAATAGTTAAATCACTGAAATGCATCTGATCACTGTATGGCATTTATAGTTTTGGGACAGGAGAGGGAAAGAATAAATTTGCATAAGTTATTGAACATTGTTTGGCAACAACTGAGAAGTAAGGCTGCACCTTTCATTCTAAGTATGTTTATTTACAGTGTATCTTGAGTCATCAGCACAAAGGGTTACCCAAAGGGATAACAACTGAGTGTCAGGGATCCTTTTCATACCTGCTGAAAATAAAACCAGTTAGGCTTTACTCAAGAAGACTCAGCTTGTAGTTCCTTTACTGTGATTTCTTGAAAGAGAATAAAAAAAGACAAGACACACGCAGGACTGGCACAAAGACCTAGCAGAGCGTTAAGTAGATGGCAACAAGCACATGTCCTGCACGTCTGGGCATAGCTCCTGCTTGGAAGGAGATATGTGAAAAGCCACTTGCAGCTGCCTGCCGCTGGCTAACTTAGCCTTGCTCAGGTTGCCTTTGCCGGCCTCCTGTAGCTGCTGCAGAGCTAACAGAAGGCACTTGCACAGACCAGGCAACGTGGCAAATCGGAGCAAAGGGTTTATTTACTAAACCTGAGCAGCTGCCATTTCTAACGCAACTCCCTCCTGCTTTCAGCTCGCTCCAGCTCCTGCTGTCCGGCAATGGGTGGGGATGGCCATGCTACTGATGAATAGCCAGAACTATAAATATCTATTCTCTTATTCTCTGGCCACACACTCAAATCTCCTCAGGCATTCAAGATCTTGAAATTCAAACCAAAGCCTCCAGAAAGATGGATGGGATCAATGCAGTTGTGCGCAATTCTGTTTGGGGTTTTTTCTGGTGGGGTTTTGCCTTTTTTTTTTTTTTTTCTCTTTTCAGGCAGCTATGACTATTGCTAAATCAGCACAAGAGCAGTTCAACATAATTATTTGCCGTCTCCCAGGTTGGCTAATCCCCGCTAAGTGAGGAGGCAAGCCTGCTTCTGCAGCCCTAGGAAGATAGGGAAGAGAGCCTTCTGGCAGCAGATCAAAGAGTTACTCTGCTAGCTTGAAATACGTAGAAGGCAGAAGAAGCCTTAGCTTTCATTAACGTAGTAAATGCTTTTCTTCTTTCGCCGCTTAGCTGCCATTTAGTTGGCTATGCCCATTATCTGAGGGAGGCACAAGCCAGCAAGCGGATGTAGGGTATGCACAGAGGAACCTGCAAAATCCTTTCCATCAACCTGAGAAAAAGCATCCAGTTAGAAATAGTTCCACAAACCAGCCATTAATTGACACCAAGCTTGGACAACTCTGTATTTAGTTAGCTGTTACAAGAAGAGCAAGTCAGAAGATTTTTTTGGTTTGTTTTTAAATGTGTACTGGGTGCAGATGCCCAGGTGTTGGGGGGCGAGGGGATGCTGCAGGGCGGCCTCTGTGAGGAGAGGCTGGGGCTGTCCCATGCTGGGCACAGCCGGTTCCAATGGCCCCACCGCAGGGCAGGGCTGAGACCCACAGGCACGGTGGTGGCGCCTCGGAGAAAGCCTGGGTAAGGAAGGGCAAGACAGTGTCTAGCAGCAAGGGGTGAGGGAAAAAGTGTGAGAAGCAGGACAGGCAACAAATGCCAAGGTCAGCAAACAAGAAGATGCTCCGTTGTGCCCAAGCAGAGATTCACTGTGGCCCATGGAAAGCCCGTGCCGGAGCAGGGGAAAAGCATCAGAGCAAAGAAGTGGCAGAAAGAAATTGCTATGTACTGACTGTACCCTCCTCATGACCCACTCCCTGCTGCTTGGGGCTGGGAGTAGAGGAGTCAGGAGTGAAGGAGTGATGTCGAGCCTTGTGAGAAGGGACTGTGTGGAGGGAAGCTGTTTTAGCTTTTGTCTTTGTTTCTCAACATCTGACTCTATTTTTAATTGGCAATAAATTTAATCAATTTTCCCCAAGTGAAGTCTCTCTTGCCTATGACAGTAACTGGTAAGCCATCTTCCTGTCTTTATCTTGACACACAAGCTTTCTCGTCCTATTTTCTCCCCGTCCCACTCATGAAGGGGAGAGAGTGAGCAGCTGGGTGGGCATTTGGCTGTTAGCCAAGGCTAATCTACCACACAAATGTTACAGACATATTGCTTTGGTTTCACAGAGCTTATGCAGGCTTTTCGAAATTGATGTAAGTAAAAAGCAGAGTAAGAGAACTCTTTATGAATGTTTTTGAAAAACATCTTGATGATCTAGAACAAAAACATTTGGTGATATTGGAATTCCCTGCAGAGTGGAAGAAAGTCAGTGATCTCCATCTCGAACGTTAACACATGCTAAGCAGTGCAGATTTAGGCTCGGTATCTCTCTTATTCATGCATGCTAAATGCAACAACACACTGGATCAGAGCAGAACTCTCCACTTCACAATGGCAGCAGTTTTCTATGCAGTTAGTGCATGTGCGAGTGACTTTTCAAGGTGGAGTGAGAAGTCCTGTTTTTTAACAAAGCTTTTCATTGCAGACATAGTCTTATAAAAAAAAAAAATCAATGAATTCAAATCCATAAATTCTGCACCAGAAAAAGGAGAAATTGGAACTGTGTGTGACACAATCCGTGGTAAGGCATGATAATTTATAAGACCATATGTCAGTCATACTTACAACAGAAGTGAAGGCACCACAGTCTCTAGAATGAAAAAGCGCTTCCACAGCTCTTTCATTGCTTGGTAGTGACAGATGAGAGCTAGAAAATACAGCCTCCAAATTTCATATATCATACTGCAGATTGACGCATGCACATATTGCACTTTGAAAAACCTCCACTGTATTTCTACATCATGATAAAATAATCTAAGAGCCCTTTGCCTTACTGTATATCAAGATAAGCTGTGAGGAGAAAAGCAAATGTCAAACAAACAAAACAAAACCAACCTTATTTCTGTATATTTAGTAGATCTCCATGGATCAAATCCAAAAAGATATTGAAAATTCATATAGGTTTTCTTTGAACCATGTGCAACTGTCACATGCACTTTTTTTTTCCTTTAAATGCACAGCTGTCTAATTGAGCATTAACAATCTAATAAGATACAAAACAGGACCTGAAGAGCAACTTTTCTTTCAGACCCTGCAGAGCACAGGTTCTGTATCACTCCCAGCTTTTTGATTAGATCATAATTATAACATGCCTCATTTAGAGCTACAGGAACCCTGACCCTGTCAACAGTACTGGACCATAACGTGTCCATCTTAATTAGATCTGATTAGTTCTGGGCCCAGATTTCATTGTGAATCTTAGCTCTGTTAAAAACTGCTCATCTGTTTGGCAGCTGTGGGTATTGCTGAGCCTTTTTCATCATACTGCATGGGTGTGCTTTGCTCCTCCTCACTCTCCTGGGACATTAGGACTCAATGCAGCGTTTTTGCTTGGCCCTCAGAATAAGGCAGATTATGGAAAGTAAAGAGGTAAAAGAGAAGTCTTAACTGTTTTATGGACAATTTCACACTGTATCAGACTGGTCAATTATAGTGTAATAAGGCTTCAAATTTGTAGTAGCAAGTCGTATTTTGGGAAAAATAACGGATTTTTGTAAAAAACCCTCACGGATATGTTGAAATTAAAGACACATGACAATGCAAAATCACATATGTCATCTGTGAGTGACAGAAGGTGCACAAATAACTGGTGTGGTGTTTTGGTCATTTGTTGTTGTTTGCGGGGCTGTTGGGTTTTTTTGTGTTTTTTCTTTTTAACATCAAAGATAGTAAAAGTTGTCAGCATTACAGTTCTGTGGGCATTTCTCCACTGCAGTATTTTGACCATATATTAATTATCTTAGAATGTATAAAAGCCTTTCACCTGTAATGATTTAATTTAATCTTGAGTTTTTGCAACACACAATTGATACAAAGAAAAGACCTCCTCTAAATTATAAAGATATAAATTGATTTTTCTTCTGTATCACGCTTTGGGGGTGATATTAAGAGACCAATACGATTTTTCCTCTTATTGAGACAACAATTATAACAGACATTCCCTAAGAATTAGTTCACACTCTATACTAAAAGCCCTATTCCCATAGTTAACTTTCATAACTATTATACCACTTAAAAAAAAAAAAACAACAAACCTCAAAAACTTAGTTTACAAAAAATACTACTACAATTGTACTGCTAGAATTTATTCCATATCCAAATTATACTACTTTGTTTGACAACAAACCCCCCTTTCTTAAATCCCCCAATGATTCTCATGTACTGGTTATAATCGCAGTGGAAAGCTGAAACATACCCAGCGTTATAAATACAGACTTAAAAGCTGTCATTGTATACAATATGCCTACAAATGCACTGGCTAGAAAAGGCATTTCCAAGAGCTACTATTCTCAAAAATGCAGAATTTGATTTAAATAATGGGACAACTCGTCACTCACCGAAGGCTGTCTCTAGAGAGCTATAGTTTTTAAACCTCACTCTCTGCATGTCTCTGGTTCTTAGCAGATGAAGAGAGAAGTCCTATGAACTAACAAATTGGTTTTAGATGTATTCTGTACCACAGCAATAGTAACTTGCATCTATCCAAATATAGTTAATTTAGTAGGAACTCCCAAGGATTATAAAAGTTAGGAGTACCTGAACAACATCACTTGTAAAAGCACAGTATCAGAAAACTTACTTTCCAAATCAAAGTTTAAGAATCACAGCATTTTGGCAAGACATTTTTCAGAAGTTAAAGCTAATCAATACCTACCGCCAAGTTAACATAAGAGACGGTACCAGAGTAAGACTATTTTGTTTAAAAACAAATGCTAGTGCATGCTTCATTATCCATGCCACACTTTAAAAAGTGCCTGAATTTAGAAGTTTAGTTTTATAAAGAAAACTGAATAAATTAAGAAAATCCAAAGTTTCTTCTTTTTTTCTCCTCTATATATCACAATAAATGCTTCAGCAAGTAAAAAAATACTCAGTTACAAAGCTTCCTTTACTATAACTCCCAGAAGCCTATTTTTTTAGTACGAAAATCCTAAGGAGGAAGTAAGGAAAAGGTGTATTTAACTACCGCCATAGTATCTGTTTAGCAAAAAGAATTGAAATTACAGAAAAAAAAAAGAAATCAAATAACCTTAGTTCAAATGACAGCTCCAACCCTACTATTGTTCATTCCTGCTTCTCAAGTTCAAATAGATTACCTGAAAATGACATTGTATAGAAAGCCCTAAAAACCAGAGAGCCTCGATACTTAGGTTTAATTAAAGAATATAAAATTAGAAGCAAAATGCTTCTAAGAAAAGAAATAACTATGTCTTTCGATGTTTCAGGTGTCATAGTAGATGGTACCCCAGGTATACTCAAGTATGTGACATTAGCTCTTTTTATTTATTTACTATTACTATACAATAATGAAAAAATACACCTATTGCATATTTCTCTTCTGAAATTTCTTCTTAGAACTTCTTTTGTGTAAGCACTGCTACTGCCCATTGAAAAATGTTTTCTGACTTTAGGAGTCTCAGTGGAGTAGAAGGAGGATATCCTTTCAATCTTCCATCTCTACTTCTTCGATCTACCAGCTGTGCACCTTTAAATACAGCTGAGGATACCATTGACCATCTCTGCTGCCAGGGCAGGCTGCTGCCTCATGCTCAGCTTGCTGTCACCAGGAAGCAGGTCCTTTTCTGCAGCGCTGCTCCCCAGCCTGTTACGTTGCCAGGGGTTATTTCTTCCTAAGTGCAAGACTTTGCATTTTCACTTGCTGAACTTCCCAATATTCCTGCTGGTCCATTCCTTCAGCCTAAGTCCATCCAATTAGTATTTTACTCATCTAGTTGTCCATCCACTCAGATTGTAATAGCTTAACTTGGACACAGGAACATTGTGGGAGACATTGGGGAAAGCTTTGCTAAAGTTGACATAAGTGACATGCTCTGCCTTTTCCTCATCTGCAAATCCAGTTATTTTATTACAGAAGACAACCAGGTTGGTCAGACATGATTTACCCTTGGTAACACAATCCATTCCCAATCACTGACCACCTTCATGTGCCCAGAATTTCTACTTGGCGATTTTCTCAGAGATTGGAGTGAGGTCTGTAGTTCCCCAGATTGTCCTTCTGGTCTTTTCTGAAGGTGAGGAGAGCGTGGCAGTTGTTGTTGATACGCCCCAGGTCTCCCCTGACCATATTGCTGATGCCCACATAGAAGTTAAGCAAGAGAAACCGTTCAAGGGCCAGATGAGCCTTGGCAACCTCCATGACATCCCAGCTCTGAGCCTCCAGCAAGCAGCAAGTCTCCCTGGACAGTAGGTCAAGTCAGCAGACGGGGCCCCTGTCCCCTGCAGCAAGGAGTCTCCCACCTTTATCCCTTGGCAATTCCTCTTGTGGTGGACATGAGGTTCAGACAGCACCTGTGATACTTCCCCAGAGGGAGCTCCCAGCCCCTCATCTGCCACCAGGGCACCAAATCTATTCTGCAGGTGCAGATCTATGGGGGCAGACAGAGCAATCCTCTTGCTGCTGGAAGCCACAAGCCTCCAGCTTTTGTAATCATGGCAGTCCCCATTTGCAGCTCAATCAAGCAGCCTCCATCTGCCTCCTTCTGTGCAGATGGGGTGCAGGCATATTTCTACAGGATCCCTGTGAAGATCCTTGTGCTCCCTCTTTCCTCTTCCCTGGTGAAGTCTGCTCACCTCCTCCTGCAGCACCCTAACCTGGCGAAGACAGCACCACCGGCAGCAGCATGCACCTCCAGGGACAGGTGAGGACCCTGCTACCACCCCAGTCCTGGAGAGCAAAGCCCAGCCAGCCACCCCCAGAGCTACACCAAGTCCAGACTGCAGCTGGGCTGGTGCGGCTGCCCCAGCCAGGGCGGGGAACTGGGCGCTGTAGCCTCACCACCACGCCTGAGCAGCCCGCAGCTGAGTTTCTGCCCTCCAGCCACATAAACTGCTGCCTTCAGTTTAATACTCGCATGAAAACCTTAACAATGGATGAAACTACTTTGGCTTAAAGTTTCCTCTCCTTCTAACCATATTCAAAGCTGCACTACCACTTACGAAAGCCAAATTTATCTTCCACTTACCGTAACACAAGCACTTCCAGTATCTTCAGCAGAATCTATACAGTTATAAGAACAAACACAACTGCTAAGATTTACTGGGCAGAGAACTTGTTTTCTGGTACATCTGTAAAGGAGCATGCAAACTACAGGGGTTGTAGACACATTAAACAGTAATTACAATTTGGCCATTGACCCAAGTGAGTTGCAAATGCTAATTTAGGGAAAAATTTAATCTCATTTGCACTAAAGTGATCATCATTAAACTCTCTACAAAATCTTTTGCAAGTAATTACACAAACATAATATTTATTAGGTATTAAACACACAGAATGTCATGGTAATCTTTGCAGCTTTATCCCAGTGAATAAATACGAATCATTGTACATCTGTGCAGATTTCTGCTTGATCTCTGCTCTCTATTAAGAGTTTCTCATAATGTTTGCAGAAACAGAACATTTATCATAAAATTCCAGGCATGCAACTTTCTATAAATTAACACAAATATATTTTGAATAATGAGATCACCAATTTTGCTAAACGTTGCTGTAAACATTAAAAGTTAAGTAACTCACTATTTTAAGATACTATGACCTCACTACATGAAGTTTCGGGAGGGGGGGGGGCGGGGGAGAAGAGAGACTTTTCCCAAGTTTTTATGCAATACTTATTGCCATTAATCATAGAAAAAAAAATTTGCATGAAAAGATTAATGTGCTTTGTATAATAAACTGTGTAAATTAAAATGAATGTTACAAATCACTGGGAATGATTTTATTGAATTTATGTCAACTAACAAAATACAGTACAAATTTATATTCAAGTAATAAAAAACAGATCTCATGCTGTATTTTGTTAGTTGATATATTTACATTCCTTTGGGTCCTGTTGAAATTTCAACGGTCCCGTTTTAGATTCACTCCTAATGTCACTGCATCAGCTGACAACGCAATGCCTAGAGCACTCCATGCTCTAATAGTAGTTAAAGGACACCAACTCATAGAAGTCAGCATATTGCTGGTTTTCAGTTAGTATTAAAACCCCCATATATTCAACATACAGAAGATAACAATCATTAATCTGTAGAAATCTATCAATTATCCAAGCACATGCTAACTTAGAAGAATCACCTTTTCAGAAGCACATAGAAAACTGAAATCCTAACTTCTGAGGACTTCCCAAACTTGCCTAATTTTGCTTTTCTTTTAAATCATTTGGGCTCCTGAAAGGAACCAGTAAGTTTTTCCTCCAATTCCAGAACTTCTTGATGTGCCATATCCTACCAGGAGTGCACAAGCCTATTAGGACAAGAACAGCAGCGTGGAAATACCTGTTCTGTGGTACTGACAGAAGTGTACTAGTTTCTCCCTTCTTGACCCACAAAGGCTGGTAATACCCAAAAGCACTTACATCGATAAAGAACAAGCCTGCCAGAGATAAGAGCACCCGATCTTTTTCAATAAAAGCTTTCAAAACTATCTTTGAAGGCAGCACCCTGGGCACACGCACACTGAGTCCAAAGCAAAAAGTGAATTTGGAACTATGAATTTCTTATTGCTGAGAGAGCAAGTGAGACTTGCTGAGGACGCAGTCCATTTACAGTGCTGCGTGGCAGCCAGTGACCAGCATCCAGTCATTCATCACCTATTCCTACAGTAGCTGGTCTGCAAGTTTGGCACTGATGGGGGGTGGGTCAGAAACTAAGACAGCAGCAAAGAATTATTTAGTCCTGCAGACTCCACCATCACTTTTAGCAGTGTAATGAACATCCCATTTGGATAAAGACTTCACTTGATGGAGCAAAATATTAATTCTAAGAAGCGTTTTCCCCCAGCAAGTGTTACACATATTTGGCACGGCAGTAGGCAGGGGTGAGGGGGAGGAAATACAGGAAACAAATATCTGGAAATAATTTTTTTTTCTTTCGTTCCCTTAAAGGTAAGTCAAGACCACAGCGTTTAAGTCAATAAACCATTAAAACTGCCTATGAACTACTGAAGCAAGAAAACATCTTGATGGTAAAATAAATTAGAACAGCACTGTCAATTTCTCCCCACTGTTAGCTTAAAATATTCCAAGAATCACCAATAGCGAACTCCAAGCCTCTTTTTCCCTTACTGCTGTTATCTCTTCCATTCCCCCAGCATTCCCTATCCCTTTCTTCCCTGCCCACATAAAAACACCAATGCAAAACTAAGCAAGCCAACTCCAGCCAAGAGTCCAAGAAACAAACCAGCTACATCTAAAAATACTTGTAAACGGAAAAAGAATACCTACAAGTGGTGGGGGGTTGGTGATGGGTTGGGGGGAGCACTGGGTTGGTTTGTTTGTTTGTTTTTGTTTCAAACACAAAGGTGATTGTAGGAGATGTGTTTTAATCCATAGCATACTGCATGAAATAAATTCAGGCATACTTTTAAAGCTTAATGAGTTGTTAGATTTCTATATTGCCACTCTCAATACCATCCCCAAAAAATGGCTGCCAAGCTTCATTTATGTAAATATATAAGGGAAATTAAATTGTCCCTAAAATACAAGGACTTCTGGAAATAATGAGGAAGAGAGAGTTCTGACAGTCAGATAGATTAATAGTGTGATAATAAATTAGACATAAACCACCAATCCCAGCTGCCTGTGATCTAATGGTCACTCAGGGACATTGCAGAGCTTTAACATCTGGTGCAAAGAGGGCAAAATTACCACTACACTGGCCTTTCACCTTCTAAAGACACCGGGATTGCATATGGCACAGTTGCATGCGTACCAGATGCTCACTTAAAATGTGCAACAATCCCTTCCCAGTAAACCCAAACAGTTTAAGGGATTTTAGTCCAAGTTAAATCACAATGAGTTTAAAAGAAAATGAAAACGGAATCCTACTTTTTCTGTATAGGATTTCCTGCTTGGGAGACCTATACTTAGATAAGAGAGGTACTTGTTTCACTCCAGCTCAAATGAGAGGGCTGGCCATTAAGTCCTGGGAAGAAGCTTTGGAAAGCATTGTATAACAGTTGGCTCTCTTTAGCACGTTTGCAGTATATCCCCTTTCAAATGAAAATGGCTATGCTTGAAAGCACAAAGTTGCAATTTAGAAAACCAATGCTACAGCATACACAAATAATGACCTCCGAACCAATAAAAATGTAAATCCAAATTTAATGGGAGATTAAATGCACAGGGAAATTAACATTAGATCAACAATTTTATCTTGCATACAATATAATTTGTTTCACTCTTTCTTCATATTTAGGAAAAGAAACGTGTCTAAAAGATTGACTGACTATACTATATACAATTGTGCCCAGCCGCACTTCAGTATTTAATCCTTATATAAAGGTTTATTTCTATTCACTACCAAAAGGTTTTGTTTAATTATACCTTGTATCAGTATGACAGTTATTACATCAGACTGGAAGTACTTGCTTTGAATAAATCTGACCTTCATCAGTAAACAAGGGAATATTTGAGGATTTTGCTTTTTAATTTTTTTCTTCTTTTCTTAAAACAGTGCATTTTTCTGCATATCTTACTATTCAAGCTGACGTTTACTATTTACCCAACTACTAATTGCATTTCTAACTACTAATACTAATAACTTCTTCCACTTAAGAAGTAAAAATTAGTTGGACAAAGCAGTAACTTCTTAACTATGCCTTCCCGAAGCAGCCAAACAGATCCCATCCCTACAGACCCATGACTGCTCCATACTACATGGCAATATGGCTTCACTTCAAACATGCTTCTGGAGTGGCATGACTTCCTTGAGAACTTTACGCACAAGTGACTTCATGGAAAAGGTAGTTTAAGGCTATGTAAATCTTTTCAGGAATTGCATAAAAGCTTAATTGTCTTCTCATTACAAATTTTCTTCTCGTCATTTACTTAATATTTGTACAGCTCCTTACATAACAAAAATACATCGTGCCTAGGTAACCATTTGTAATACCAAGTCATACAAAGAAAAACAATATTTTCTGCTGTGTGTAGAACAGCAGACAAGCATGGGAATGTTTGCTTGCATGCATCAAGTCAGGGACTGGCAACCGGCACTAAGACAGGCCTTTTGTTAATTATGTCAAATATCACAATCCTAATCTTGCAAGGTTGCGATGCCACAAAAACTCAGCTGACTCCTGCAAAAGGAGAGATGGATAGCCTCATTTTTGACTCCTCCTCCTTTTTTGGGGATGATGGGAGTGGAGGAGAGGAAGAGATATGTGTTTGGGGGAAAAAAAAAAGAGCCTACAAAACTACAATTGTTAAATTCAAGGGAATGTTTAGGAGACAGTGCCCTACATTTTTACTCTGGTTTTCTTTTATATGATGTGCAAATCATAAGTAGGAAGGCTTTTTTTTTTTTTTTTTAAAAGGCTCCCTTTTAAGGGGGAGGGGGAAGAGACATTACTTCAAAACCTTCTTCCCCCAAAAAGCCTAACACAGCACAGTACACACAAAAAGTTAACCTGTTCGACTCAATAACTGTGAACTGAAACCAATTTTTGTTATGTATTTGTTGTAGTTAATCTCCAATGCAGCATACTTCTCCCAAGTAACAAGTGATAGGACAAGAGGAAACAGCCCCAAGCTGCGCCAGGGGAGGTTTAGGTTGGATATTATGAAAAACTTCTTCACCGGAAGGGCAGTCAGGCACTGGGACAGGCTGCCCAGGGAAGTGGTTGAGTCCCCATCCCCAGAGGTATTTAAAAGACAGGTAGATGTAGTGCTTAGGGACATGTTTAGTGGTGGACTTGGCAGTGCTAGGTTAACAGTTGGACTCGATGGTCTTAAGGGTCTTTTCCAACCTTAACGATTCTATGATTCTATATGTAATCCAGTATAGTCCAATACAGTACTTTTCTTCATCACCATCAAAAATTAATACAGGGGTACAATTACCCCGTACTGCTCAGTTAACTCACATGTTTATCACTCTGGTATCATTCTTACATTGTTGTTATTGTAGGTTGCTTTTTTTTTTTTTCCCAAATGTAGCCTTCAAGGACAAAAATTTATATTACGCCACCTCAAACCAGGAATAAAAGTCTGCTGTAATACAAGTCTTAAATTATAACTATATCTTTATGCTTGACTTCTAGTTTACTCAAAGACATGTTCTGAACTTCTTTTTTCTGTGTTCCGTTCAGTCTTCAACATTGTCACATTTTTTCAGATTTCACAGATGTTTGCACATGCCTCATGGACCAGGTGCATGCCAAATATAAGGCATGAAGGGCTTTCGGAAGAATGGGAAATGTTCCCCCATGCCAAACCTCCAAGCCCAACTAATGCTAAGCCATCAACTATTTCCACAAAATCAAAGATGGAGACTCTGCTAGCTACAAGACACAGGTGATCACTGATCAGATCATGATTTTACAACAGTTATTATGCATTATCCTCAGATCTTACAGCACTGTCTAAAATATGCTTTGCATTTAATATTTCAAAACTTGCATGTCCAAAAGACAAAGTATCATACAGCTGAAGGTAAAAATTTGGATAATATATTTGTCAAACTGGAAGACACTGTTAAACTGATTCCCAGGTCAACTCCCCATTATTCAAGATCACCAAATTAGAGGGCTACTCTACTAGTTGGGTTTCTACAGCAAGAACATCCTGTCCTGAACCGCAGAAGGAAAGAATTTTTAATTGACAATAGGAGGGGAAGAGCCTACCACAGCAATTAAAAATAAATATGTTTTTACCATCTCTTGTTGTGTTTTATTTTATTCTTGTTTTATGGTTTCTTGTGGAATCATATTACTAATGGAATGTTTTGCATAGGAGCTAAACTCATGAGACAACATCTGGATGTTACATTCCATCTAATAGCATTTGCAGAAACAGGCTGTTGGGATGAGTCTCTCTCTCATGGCGAGAACGTCTCCATTTTATTTGTTTTATTATTGGGCTCCTGTGTAAAAATGCCTGGGTAAACAGCATCCACATATCAGTTGAAGGATGTACAAG
The DNA here is from genome assembly GCF_047370975.1 of Nipponia nippon. Classification (NCBI taxonomy): domain Eukaryota; kingdom Metazoa; phylum Chordata; class Aves; order Pelecaniformes; family Threskiornithidae; genus Nipponia; species Nipponia nippon. The sequence goes on along the minus strand of NW_028262336.1, from coordinate 20,598,207 downwards.
GAATTAGTAAGTTTTCTTCTTCTATATATTTGTGTTAGAAAAGACAGATCTATAGCATATTTAGTGTACTATAATGCATTAAGATGAATCTCAGTACAGTACGAAGCTCAAGAGAGGTGACAAATGTTAGTGAAATTCTAATATCAAGCACTTTTGCATAGCCCTTTGACTTCCATGTGCCTCACCAACTCTGCAGAACGTCAGAAAATTTGAACACTTCTAGACTGCATCTCCTGAACAACATAATCCATCAAAGCAGGGGATCAAGACAGCAAAATGAGAAGGTGTTCAATTACTTACACTTTCTCACTCCGACTGCTGCAAATATGTGACCAATTTTTATGCCACTACGGTTGTGCCACCAGGAAACTGTCAACTTTATGATTTTCTCAGAATTAGCTACCCCTTGTGTAACTCAGTTTTCATATACACAATGCATTTTCAAAAATAATTATCCACATCACACCTTATAGCCCCATTTTAAAGATTTTTCAAGGCAAATACTAGAAGCAAGTATAATGCTTTAATGGCTTACTAACACTTTCATCTGGTTTTGGGTTGTGGGTTTTTTTGTTTGTTTTTTTTATTATTGAGTTTACTTCAATCTCCATACACAAAAGTTTCCATGACGAAAACACAGATACTTCATATTTCAGAGAAGCAATTCAGGAAGCGATGAGCGCAACAGCGGTGAGGGAACAACTTCCTTTGGTATGTGGGAAATGGGTCTAACCCTGCTATTATGAGAGGGTGTGCGTGTCTGTATGTATTTTGGGGGAGAGCAAACATTCTTCTTATGGTTGTAGACAGTAGTCCTACTTCCTACTTTGACTGTGAAAGTCTTCCTTCCCCCCCACCCCCCACCCCTTCCTAATTTGTAGATCTGCCAGACAGATATCCACACCTGGCATCACATTAAAAAAACCAGACAAAAAGAAAACCCAACCAAAAAGCAACAACCTATCCATGATTGGTTTCTGTGGCTTTTTATAGGAGATGAACAAGTCTTTGTCTTGCACAACTCCATTATGCATACTGGAAAACAAAAACAAGCCCCAAAACGTCAGACGCTGAAGTGCTGTGCCTGCAAGACCAATTACTGCCCTAGGAAGAAGACAGGCCATCTTCAGGAGCAGATACAAAACCCCCAAGTCCATCACTCTCCACTCTACGAGCGAATAGCTTTTGTTGTAGGTTCCGTATGTCATCAGTCTCCGTGTCACAGACTTCCACCGGGGTAGGAGTTCACAGGACACACCACTGGCAGCTCTGATGGCTGATTAATTCTTAACGGAGAGCGATGTCATCAGCGCTGTCAAATGGTGCAAGGGCTGAGTGCCTCAGCCCAGTGCTGTTACCAGCAGTGACCTTTAGGAGTTCCAGGATTCCTCTCCAGACGTAATCAAGAAATGTCTCTAAATTCATTTGCAGTCTATAAAAGCAGTTTTATCTCTTGAATTGCTAATAGGCCTTATGTTTACTCAATGGAAGGATATGCTAGTAAAATTTTGGCAATGAAAACACAGTTCTGTAGTGAAAAGATATTAAGTTTTGAACATTTACGAGGCATGGATACCCTTCCTAGGTTCTTGCCTTGGGGAATAAAAAAAAAAAAATAAGGTGACAGAAACAGTCTGGTGGGTGATATTGGATACATATTGAAACTGACTTTTTTTTTTTTTTTGCAACTGAAATGGAGAGAAGCTGGATTCGTTTAAGATGTAGCAAAGCACTACATACAGAGTTAGACTAGGAGCACGCACAAGATGACTAGAGTACGAAAAAGAGAAATAATGTCATTTCAGGCTTGACAGCAGCTTCCTCCTTTACAGACCTCAAAGGCAGTTTATTTTGATGCTACTGTTGGAACATATTTAAGTGACTAACCAGCACTTTTTCAGCTATAGTCTGAAGAGAGGGGAAAAAAAAAACCAAATCCCAAAACACAAAGAAACCAAATACAAACCCACAGTGCATTACAAAATCATTTCTAGTCATCTGACTACAGAGGGATAACACTGAAACATGGAGAGGTTAAGGATACAGTATGTGAGCTAGACTGTTTCAAAGTTATCACTTCAAGCTTTCCTTTATATTCCTGCTTATATTATCACTGGGCACCCAAATCTTTACTACAGTCAACATGCCACACCTAAACAGAGAAAGATAGCATTTGTCAAAGCTTAAAAAAAAAAAAAAAAAAAAAAAAAAGAAAAAGGTGCTGTGCTAGCTGACATGCATATAAGAACCTGGATGAGAATTTTAGTTACATGCGTGAACAGCAACTACTATACTTAGGTACGAACAGGTGATCACAAGAAAGAGCTACCTTGGCTTAATGAGTTATTGTCTGATAGCTGAGCATAATACTCTGCACTTGGAGCATACACAAGTGCCCAGCTTGCTCCAAGCAGAGAGTCTGGTCTTTTCACCATTAAACATGCATCAGCAGGCCTGCACTCAGTCTGACACAAGCCTCACTCCTGACCGCTCATATATCAATGCTATGTCACCAACGTGCAAACATCATGTTAGAACTTGTGCGTTTAGATTGGCACACTTGGGTACAGATGCTTGATCGTTAAGGTACCTAACTGATTTCTGCAAGAAAAAACAAAACAAAATCTTGTCAGACATGTCTTAACAGCAGAAGCTATTTACCAGAAGCAGGTCAATCTGCCCTGAATACAGAGTACCATATTCAGGTACCTGACCGTAGCAGATCAAGACAAGTCAAAAACAAGCTTGGTGAGTGAGTGAGAATGAAAAAAAAAAAAAAAACCAAAACCAAACAAAAACCAAAAAACCCCAAAACCCCACAAAAACCAAAGCTGTGTGAGGTGCTTGCGTTTTGTATTACAGTGCATAATCTTTTTTACAAGGTTTTCTTTTTGCCTATCCATTTGACCTTTTTCCTAGTCCTCTTCACAGGCATTCAGCTTCTGCTGGTACAGATTCTTCTGAGGTTCCAGCCAGTTTCCCCTTCCAAACTAAAGCATCATGAAAACTTGGCTTAGATTTAGTCCTCTCAAAGAAAAAGTAAACTACATTAAGAACAATAACATGGCCTTCTCAGAGGTGGAGCTACCTGGAGGTCTGCGCCTTCTGGCCCTGCAGCAGGTCTTGGGCAGCACAGACAGACTGTGGCCAGGACCTAGGTGCAGGCTGAACTCCGTTTGGGCAAGAGCTCCCAGGAACATACGTGTCTTTCATTGCAGAACTGACAGGGTAGGGAGTTATTTACCTCCTTGACACACAGAAAAGGGAAATACCAGCACACATCAGGAATAAATACATGGATTTGAAATGCAAATCTGTTCACCATACATGCTGCTGGGACTGTAACTCTCCAACACTCCTTTCTTGGCATAAACAAAAAACAAGTTATACTGGATCCTAGGCTTGGCCTTCATAGTTTAGCATGCCTTACAACCACCACACTGCTTCAATTGAGTTTCAAACTTCACATAGTTCATTAGCACTAATCTTTATTTAAAATGCTTTATTGAAAGCAGCTTTTCTTAAAGGTGTTTTCAGTGAAGTTTCTTTTCAATACAGGATATTAACTCTATTGTCAGTTATTCAGATGTTAGTCACAAAATTTTGCATTCCTAAATCTCTTAATTCCTGGACATCTGTGAAAAGTTTGAGGTAAACTGAGAATCTGAAAGCTTCAGCATGTTTTGCCTGTGGATAGAAGCCTATCTACGCTAGCACATAGACCATATGATATTTTTAAAGCATCCATAAATAATGTTTCAAAGTCTTTTAATTAGCCTTTGGGATTCTTAATATTACTGACTTCTTGGTGTCTCCTTCAAACTTCTGCTTTGTAAAACAAGTACCATTTCTTCCAGTCCAAATCCTCCTTACTAGCATTGGGACAAACATTTGGCCATTAAGTTCTAAAAGGTTGAAAATACTTTATATGAGTGAATTTCCCTTCAAGAAAGAAACAACACTCAAACACTAATAAACTTTGAAGGAGTTACATGGCATGCCTATGATTTAACCAGAAATAGACATCAGAAGCTTTGCATCTGTTTGTATACATGGGATTACTCTATGTTCAGCAGTAATTTTTATTCACAGAGGTTACTTCCCAGTAGACAAATGAATTAAGAAGGAAAATTGTATTCTATTCACCATTCTTCTTCCACTATTGAATTCCAGAGATTCCACCTCTATCTGCTGAACTACTTCCAAAACAAAATAAAAAAATCAATATTAACATCCAAACCTCAAAATTTTCCTTTTCCTAATGTCATGACCCCATACTGCAGCTGATTTAATGTAACCTAAATATGTAAGTAATAACTATAGTAAGCCTTCAACCATTAAGTCATCTTAAAAAAAAAAAAAAAATCAGGAATGAAATAATTTCATGTGATTGTTCTCACAAGTACCTCACATCTGTTTCGTGGGAAAACCAAACCACAAATGTGCACTATAGGTAGTATTTCCAATGTCAGTGATAGTATAACTTAAACAACAGTGCACAATTATTTAGGGCTGCCTGTAAGCCCCAAGAGTGAAGTTATTCAAAAATTATTTTTCCTCAGTGCATCTTCTGGATGTTTTACTCATAAGAGGGGAAGGAAAAAAAAAAGAAAAAAAAAAAAAAAGAATTTGTTCTCATAACCTGTTTGTTCCTGTAACATCATTTACGTTCTTTCCAAATGCATGATTTTCAATGTTCTTACTGTAGTATTTCTAATGCTGTTTTAGTCTGGATTTTTTAAAATTATTTATTAAGTCTTTTTTTAAAAAAATTATTCTGCTCCTCCCAAAAAATCAGAAGGAAAGTTTTGTAGTGAAGATTTTTTCAGTCAAAATATGGTTTTGCCTTCGAAAGTTATATCTGATAAGAATCAAATAATCACTTGGCATTTTACAAGAATTATTTGTCTGTTTCCTTCAGCACCCATGCACAGGTGTATGTACATATTGATTAGGTTTTAGCACAACCTTTATCCTGGAGTAACACTTTCCTACAGACATACAAAGTATTTTATATATATTTTCATGTTCCAGTTTCCTATACAGAAAAATAAAACCGATGCCAATGTTTTTAAACAATCTCATTTTCTTAAGTTTAAGATGTCCTTCATCACAGACAGAAGACAATGACCGGCAGAAGAACAGCAGAGATAAGGATGGAGTATATCTACATTTGGGAAGAAGGAGGAATATTCAGCCTCTAGTCCTTTCATTACTGGTCTCCACAAAATTTAGAGAGAACGTGAAAGGTAGCACAGAACAGACACAAGAAAGGCAAGACACAGGGGCTTACTATGATCACTGTTATTTTTCCTATTTTTCTACACATTAGAAACTGCACAGGCAAATATGCAGTGGGTTCTACAGAAAGGGAAACAAATGCTTTGAGGAATGGGTCTGTAGAAGATGAGAGCTCTCAGTGTCTGGCTGTACAAGACACCTAAACTTGGACTGAAGCAATAGGTAATTGCTTAAATACGTAGAGGGAGAGTTGTATCTTACACATCTGTCTTCCTTTCTTCCCATGGCCAACTAACACGTTAAGCAGTTAACATGCTCAAAATGTCCAGATACCTAAAACAATGTCCTATTTTGTTTCTTAATGGGGACTCATTCTTGGAATGCTCCAGGGATCTCTTCGAAACTTTGGCATCAATCATAGCCCCAAAAAGCATTCCCCTCCTCATAAGCCTTTTCCAGTGACACTGGGAACATTTCCTCACAGAACAGTACGATTTCTCTTCTGGTCAACTGCACACACACAGGCTAAACGAAACGAAAATTTTTTTGCATAATGCCTAACTTATAACAGATCATCACATCAAGCCACGAGCTGGGCTCTGTGCTACCTGTACTTTCTTAAGACAAGTTACAGTTCACTTTCTGCAGACACATTCCATATCATTTGGCATCAGCCTGTAGCTAAGTTGTTTTCCTGATCCTTCCCTGCAAAGCAAGACATTTTAATGACCTGATATCTCATCATCTCCAAAAAGGAATACAAGAAGCTGTCTTAAGCTATCTCTTCTTGGCCATAAGCCTACTTTTTATGCTTGAAAACTTGGCTTCAGTAAGTACTGTCCAGCATTGCTTTAACTTTCTGCTCCGTTCCTTTAAGAGATTTCTATGAAAAGAAATTAATAAATGAAAAAAACATAATAATGTGTGACAAACACAAATAATACAAAAATTTCCCTTTGTGTACAGCCTCACAGCAGCAGCGCTTGCATAGGTATTGCTTGCAAATAACTTCAAATTGAGAAATTCCCCCTGGTAAGGACTAATTGATTATACCAAAGAGCAACTAATTGTACATGTGATAGATACATGCAGGAATCAGTTTTGTTTAAAATTAGCAGGTGCAGCCAAGTTACTTAAAATACCATGAATGTGTTTCTAATAGAAAGCATAAGAGTAGCCTTAGTTTTAAACTCTTCCCTCACCTGGACTCACTTCTTGTGAGCAATCATTAATAAAAGCGTTGCAGAACCCATTGCTTTCTACAGTTGTTAGCGTCTCTTTATTTTCCAAAGAGAAGAAGAGTAAACTTTCATAATGGTCACAAATAACATTGTCTACAAAGCAGAGAAACAGGCACTAGGCATGGAGTTGCTCAGTAAATATCATTAAACCCAGAGGCTTATACCGAAGACCTCTCAACCGTAAGTGCAGGAAACAATCAGTTAAAGCAAAAAATCCTGAAGAATTCTGACAAGGTACAGGAAAAATTGTGTTTCACTCATCGTACATGTTTTGAGATCAAACATGTGAAAAAAGCCTAATTCACTTGAGATTCAAGCTGAAAAGGGTTTTTTTTGTGGACATGAATCAGAGTTCCTCTCAAAAGCTTACGAAGATGGTGCTCCTAGGTTCCCTCCGTAATCAGAGGAGAGAAACAACCCTAATTGTCTCCCAGAGTGCTTCTCTCTAACTGCTTTGAAAAAGATGAATCCTGCCCTCAGTGCCCATTAAGCAAGAGCACTTACTTCCTCAAGCGGAATGACCTCCTGAACCACCCAGCGGCACGGCCTCCCGTTGTGAGCTGCGGGACCTATGCCACTGCGGGTCATAAAGAACATACCCAAATCCTAACTTTACTCCAGAAACAAAAGCAAGCCTGGACTTAGCGATTAAAGCCAAGGGTGATGTATGAGGAGAAGTCAGGACACCTCAGGTCTCTGTTAGTAGTTACCAAAGTTTGCATATAAAATGCAGCAGTGCGCAATATATACTACAGTAGACTTGCAAATGACTTTCTGTGCTAGGAGCAAGGAATTCAAGCACATTAAAGCCTATTTTGTGATATAATTAATATCTTCCTTATTACACAATATTTGAATGGAAAAGCAGTATCGTAACATGCAATCACACATGACATGATTTACTGTCCTGCCACACAAAAATCCCCGTTGCTAGCACCACATGGAAGATCATCAGTGCCATTCCTCCAAATCCTTTTTTCATTTTGTACATCACCAGTCACTGTGGACTGATTGCACCTCCAAGACAGGTTCCCAAATCCCAGTCTAGCTCTCTGTGCTGTTGGAGTTATTGCTGTGCGGGATGATGGCAGCACAGATTGCATTTTACCGTCTTTTCTAATATGTGTATATAGACTACCTCCATCTGGTACAGAAATTAGAGTATAAATGTTATTAACTGAAGTGCGGCAAGGTGACTGTGAACAAGACTTCAGTGGTTTAAGTATCAAAGTCTGCCACTGCCGAATGTGATTTGACCCTATGATAAAAGACACCTTGGTTTCTTTTGAGGTATGGAGTTCAGCAGTTTTTCAGATCACAGTTTCTACTCTTTCTCAGAGCACTGATTTTAAACAAAGGAAACGTTACATCTGATATTATGCTTATCACTCTAGTAACATCCTTTTGATAAGCACATTACCCTTAGAAAGAATAACATCAAGGAAAAAGTTGAATATTACAGATCTCATAATACTGTTTGACTATAACGCGAAGATTTGCCTAGTTTTATTGCATGCAGTTGCCTAAACCCAGGTGCTTGGTGACATTTGTATGGCTTATGATATTCCTCCTAGCCTCCAGCTGGCTATTTCATTTGCCCTAGGGTATCCCAGACATCCCATGTGTAGCTGGCACATATGAGGCAGGACCTACGGGACATGAACAACAGTCCGGAGAAGCAGTTGGAAACTAGGAATGATACTCTAGGGTGACTGAAAGTTACAAAAAACATGCCCATTTAGGCAACTGAATTCTGTCTTCAAAGACAACCGAAGAGCTATCGCTAGTCTGGGCAACTGCAGAGAAGAAAAGGAAAGATACTCTATGTATTTGCAGCTGTTTTCAGCTCTTTCCTAAGAAGAGAGACATGCCCAAGAAAATACTATCTGAACAAATGCTATATTATATCTGTCCTATTTTTCTGAAACAAGTAATGAAAGAACTCAAGAACCATTAACTGATGTTTACAGTATGGTAAAAAAATAGGAAGGAATTTTGCTAAGACAAAGATCGTAACTGTTTCATTTACCTCAAAATACCATACAAAGTTCAAGTAGAATTGAATTACTAGGACAGATATAAGATCGCTAGCAATGGAAACCAGCAAGAGACAAAGAGAAACAAAAAAATTACTGTACATTATTACAGTTTGTTGTACAGTTGCCCATGCAAAATACCATTTTATGGCAGTTGTTATATAGCAGGAGTGCTCCTTCAAGATGTCACCATTGGTTTTAATGGAGTTCACTCTTGCACTTTGGAAAACATAGCAAGACAGTTTATCACTATGTTCCCCTAGATTCCACTGTTCTAACAGTCTTCAGTATACTGACTAAAAAAAAAACAACAAGAAAATCCAACCAAACACACCACTGCACACAAACCAACGGGAAAAAAAAGATATCCAGGGTATTCCACAGTGATTTAGACATTCAGGATCACATGGTAAAGCTCTGCAGCCATCCAAGTTGGGTGTAATTGAGCTTATCAAAAACAGCTTTGGAGAAAAACTAAAAATCAAACAGGTGTCCCAAAAAGCTTGTTTAAAAAACAAATGCTTACTGCATATGCCATGGTCATCCTTCACACGATGTGTGATCTTCTATTCTCCTATCATATACCAGGATGATTATTTATTCAGACAAGGATCAACACACAGTTGCAGAAAAGACAAATATTTTAAGTTCTCAGCCCCTTCCACATAAACCTGCCAACCAGGTTGCATCCTTGATTTAGAACAAGACCAGCTTGCTTCAGGTTCTGCTCAACCTGGGCTAAAATTACTTGATAATAAGGCAGTAATTTGTTTGCCTCTTCAGCATTTTAAGAGAGATTAATCTGCTACCGACATCTAATGGAAATTAAATCACAAGCATATTACATGATAATTGGGAAGCATGAAAGGAGTTGCTCAACTATAGTCATGCACATCCTGTTCTTTGAAATTACAGTACCAAAGACTTGTCAGAGTTTTTTAATTTCTCTGTAAGACAATGCAGTAGAATTTAGTGCCTAAAAGTTATAACAGAAAGTGACAATCGAAGACAAAAATACAGAATACAGCTTGCAGCTGGCTGCTGCACAAAGTGGCTGGACGACTGCTGAGAGAAGCGGGCAGCAGCATGCTGGTCCGTGGACCGGAGCCCACAGTGCAGCCGAGTTACTGCAGGGTCAAGACCAAGACCAGACACGTGCTGCATGGACACAGCAAGAAGGGAGACAGTCATGACTAAACCCTTTGTGGTTTTATTCTCTCTTACCTAGAACATTTGAGTTTTATGTTATTGAAACAGTTAAATTGTCTAGTTTATGTTCTAACAAAACTTGATCTGTTAGTGTTTGAAAGCATTTTGGTCAGTCTTGAGTTGCTCGACTAAAGAACCCAACACAGGCTTCCCTACAGATGTTAACTCTTTCAAGACGAGAAGTATGCATCTACATACCAAAAGTTTATCTAATAAACTCTACTGATAGTTTTATCTACTTCATATCTTCAGATAAACAGACTCTCCTTCTGAAATTTCAGTTGAGAAAGACACAAAAGACTATGTATTTAATTACCCGCCTCCTGATAATTATTTGCAGCCTTCTCAAAACACAGAAACTTGATACAGCCCGCTGATACCCTTGATTATTAACAGAGAGCAGTTTTTCATCCTGATTGAATAATGAAACAAATCTGAGACAAACCCTAGACAAACCTGAAAACACAGTGAAACTGAGTTACATGAAACAGTTTCCAACAATGAATTTGGCCCCATGTTACATGGCACATCATTGTTTTAATACCTCTACATTAAACAAATGAATTATTTTGAAGTAGAACTAATTGCATCAGTCAAGACAGAATGATGATAGCTGAAGGCAGAATGAGGGTAAGCTGCATCCCATAAAGAATATTGCCAACTTTTTGATGCAAGTTTGATACTTGAAAGGAGAGAGGTATAGCATCGGTGAGGCCTGGCCCAGGGCCAGAAGCAGCTGCTGTTTGGGTACAGTCTCCTTTGATGGTGGTACCCAAGCAAGCCAGACTTGTGACTCTTCCATAAGACAGATAAAATGCATATGAGTTTGCACAGCCAGGTTAGAACAGGTGGATGCAGTTTCTTGTGTTTTCTTGCAAGGTGCATTAGCAGTGCTGCTTTCTTCTTACAGCTCAGTATCTTTACTTGTTATCTTGCTGTAAAGAACAACTTGTCCCCAGAACTTCATGTCCAGGCAAAAACTGAACTTCAGTAAGAGCAACAAAACAACAACTAAGAAAATACCAACAAAATTCAACACATCTCATTTTAAACAGAACGAAGTTTGGAAGTTGCATTCTATTCATTTGTCTTTTAGCAGTATAATACCAATTACAAACTGGAGTTAGCACAGGAAGGCTTGCTTTCCCCTTTCCTCACTGTAAGCAGCACAGTCCCAGACGGTCATCAGCTTGAACACCATATGCGCAAGAAGGGTAGTTACAGGTCAGGAATGCTGTGCGTTGGCAAGATTGTGTGGGAAAATGCATATGGCACCTGCTGACACCCTACAGGCACTTTCCAATGCCTTACTCCTTCAAGAACACTGAATAAACAAGTTAAATTCCTCACTCTGAGATTTACAACTTACGGGTGGGCAGATTGCTGTGCCTACATGGTGCCTCACTGAAGTCAGCGTGGCTCCGTGCAGGTGCAGCTGTCCATATGCACATAGTAAACTGCAGGCTCAGAGCTTATATTTACTATTATGAAAAAAATAAAAGTCAAAGACAACAACAAGAAACTGGTTTACGCTTTCCCTGCACTCTAAGTAAATGAATGTTTTCAAAAGAAATAGCAGAACTGATCCTGGTTCTATTTCTCTTTCTCCCTGTATAGATGCTCGGGGAAACATGTCCCCAGAATAGCCTGGGAAAAGCAGCAGCATGTATTTTTGCTTGCAAACTGGGGATGTCAGAATAATGGTCATCTAGTCAGAGTAAACTATAAAGAAGTATGACTCGCTACAGCTGAATCTGTTTTGACTTCTTTATGTAGACATGGATCCTTAAAAAGAAAAGATGTTGGCTGTAATATGCCTTGCTTTGTCAGGTCCTCAAGGTTTGGCTCAGGGAATGCGTGGGAGTGGCATAAAGCAGACAGCTGTTCCTATAATCTTCACTAACCTCCTGTTTCATAACTGCTAGCTCATATTATAGGGAAAGCGCATTGTAAGTATTACCTTTCAAAGTAACTCAGACTATACAGTTGTTGCTACAAGAATACTATATGCTGGCATACAGGAGAGACAGCAGAGTTTCTGCAGCCTGAAGAAGAAAGAAAGTGGGTCAGAACCCCTGTCTCTTCTGAAGTGTGAGAAACAGTGTGAGAAAATATAAGTCACATTTTAATCACCCGAATTCCTGGCTCTGAGGCTGGAAGTCACAGACTGTACACTCATTAAATCATAATTTTTCGGTATGCTGTTCATTTTGTATGATGCCAGTTCATCACCTTAGCATTGATTCAGAAGCCCCTTCCCATGAGCCAGCAAAGACTCGCAGAACTTATTTGATCAGTCTTTGCATTTAATTACTTAGTCTCATTTGCTTCTTGGTGTTTGAGAAACCTCAGGAGACATTAAAGCTTAGTGTCATGACAGAAGCCATTTTCAAAGCAAGATTATCTCCCCCCCTTTTTACTCTGCATATAGTTTCCAGGAGAAAAAACAAAACAAACCAGCAAAAAACAACCTAACCCCCAGCCTCCCTCAGCATTCTTATTTGGACTTCAGCTACAGTCAGACCTTCAAGACAGCTTTCCTCGAATAACATCTACCTTATGACAGAGATAACAAGGCTCTTACATTCACATACAGGGTCCACCTCTGCAGGCTCTTCCATGTTTCATCTTTGTAGCAGGTATTTTGCAACCAGATATTTCCCCGTCACATTTAAAGTTAATATACTGGGAAATTCATTCTTTTCCCGCTCCAACATATGTATGACAGATAATGCAGACCAGCCAGAGCAGAGCATGATTCCCCTCTGACATGGTTTCTCAGCAGAAGAGCAGCTCAGAAAGACCATATACAATTCTCCTGCCACGTTGTGTATTCAATATATATTGCCCAAAATAATTAGGTTTAGGAGTTTTTGCTCCACTAGGTTTTTAACAGCCAGAATAACACTTCTGGATTTGGAGACAGTTAGGACAGGCTTAGCTGCAACAGTACAGCAGAGCGCAGACCACAGACCTGCGTGCGGCCTCAACCAGCATTCTTTCTCCTTGCCTGAAGAATAATCCGTCATGACAGTTTGTTTGATTTCCATAACAGAAAACAGTTCAAGAATATAGCAAAATATTTTCCAGTCACTTGGTTGAAACTGCGTATTTTCTAGTTAAAAAAAAAGTTGTTGAAGCATTTTGTGAGAGAGTCTGTTAAGCCCATTGTTTGGGGACTACTTTTAAGCCCCTGTTCTTCAATTTCCTGAGTAGTGCCTTACGTGGCAGCTTGTAATCACTTCCATCCCTTGCAATATTTTAAATATGCCTATTTCAATCTACAGTCATAAAAAAAAAGAGAGACTAAAACACTGAGCTACAGTGAATTTGTCTTTCTAGCCATCTAGCCATTAAAAAAAAAAATATATGGAAAGGGTACGACCTACAACAGCTTTTCTCTTCCAGCCCCTTTTTAATGATGTTACGTAATAAATACAAAACACTTGAAAAAGTATGGAGTTTAAGATGTCTTTTCTGTTAGGTATTCACTGAACCACAAGGTTGGCAAACCCCACATTTTCTTAATTTTTTTTTCTCCCCAATAATTTATTTTTCTCCAAGTGAAGCAAAAGGCTTGCTTTTTTTTGTGCTTCTGGAATTACAGCTTTTATGAGCTAAAGATGCAGAAGAGTATCAAATCATCCACTAAAGTTCAGTACCCAAAAGGAAGAAAAGACAGAAGTTTTATTGTATCTATGATTCTTCCTTCCTTCCAGACCAAATGCTTCTCGAAGAATTTTTTTTTTATTAAATGATCAAAGAAGTTGACCATAAGTTTTATCTATTGGTGTCTTCCATAGCAAAAAACACACCTAGATTTACGCAAAACATAAGTAGGATGTCAGTAGAAAAAAATGCAGCATTCTTATTAACAAAACGGAGTAATTTGAAGGCATAAACTACCTACAGGCAAATCTATGTGTGCTCCTGTACATGCCCGTCTTTGAAAATTTGATCTTAATTATCAACATCTTTAGGCAAGTCCAACAACATGGAAAACATTCCCAGCTCAGAGCTTTTGGATTTAGTTTTGAACACAATTTATAGCATAAAGCAAAAGATCTTGAACACATTCTGAAATAGAGCAAGGAACTGCAAAAGTGCTTACATTTTATAGTGACCCAGTTAAAACTTCTTTCTCCATGAAAACCTTCATAAATAGGGTGTACTACGTTTCTAATATTGCAAGAAATATGCTTCAAGCATATCGCTCATCTGTTATATTGGTCTGCCATCTGTAGGTCACTGAGAAAATTCTTTACTCCTGGCATTTCAGACTGCTTTGTTCATTACTCTGCATTTTTGAGTAGATAGAAATTAGAAGTATTACCATCGGTAGTATCCTGTACACATCACATACAGCTGATTCACAAATCATTCGAGACATGGGATCATCCCAAGAGACTTAACACTTCTCCACTCAAGAAACCCCACAATCCACAACGCACAGTTGGTCTGTTATTCAGCTCTAAGGGCATCCTGGGATTATTAAGGTGTAAGCTGGAGCCTCAGGAATAGCCATTTATAGCTGGGTAATACCAGCTTCTCAGCCCTGTGTCTTTAGGCATCTTATCTCCGCTCCGCCCTATAGTAACTATATTATGTATGTGCGTGTATATATACACACACACATATATGTATAAAAACGTGTGTACACACACACACATTCTTGCATCCATGCAGTTTCTTTGCAGGTTTCTTCCAAGCGTTACACAAGCAATATTTTTCAGGGATGCCACGTGAATAAAAACAATCTAATAGCCTTAAGATGTAAAATACTCTTTCTGGTTTGAATGTCCCCAACCAACCTCAGCTGCAATTAGTTGTGAGAACTCAGATTCTGCAGCAAACAGGAACTGCTGTGTCTGCACGTCATGCTCACAGATGTCATTTAGACTGCTCGGCAGGAACAAGTGTTCCTTTAGAGATTACTCCCTTCCTATCTGTTACGATAGGAGAAGATAAAATAACTCTGGAATAGTTGAGCCAAGGTACAGATAGAGGGCTCGGTGCCAGGATCTCCCAGATTTGGGCAGGTTGTCTAGCACATTTCAGGGTGTAAATTAAGTTACGGTCCATTGGGATTGTTGTGTATCACACCAGCACAGACACACACAAATTCTTAGATCCACATGTTTTGCACTGTGGTGACAAGCCCTTTATTAAGGATAAATTGCTTGGAGACACTTTGCTTCCATATTTCAGAGCCTTTCTGGAACAAAAGGCAAAGGAGTCTTCAGGTTTACAAATCAGTGAATAGGTTCATGCAATATAGAGTTGTTCATCAGTGATATTAAGCATTTGTGACCACAGTTCCCATGCTTAAGTAAGTCTGGATATGAAACTGTATATAGTTTCTGTCTGTGAAATCAAAGATTCCTAACAAGCCCCTGATACTGCTGAAGTGAGAGATGCTCTTTTTGTTCAAAAAAGTTTCAGACCCCTGAAACCTACTCCACACTTTGCTCATACAGCAAAGAACATCTGCACTGCACCATGTCTTATTGATCTGTGTGTAGAAATATCTTAGCTAGTTCTGAACAAACGGCTGGAGACCTAGAAGCAGCCAAGAGGTCCCTGCTTAGACCAGTTGCAGCGGGACTACGCTGCTTCCAGGGCTCTGGCTACTATCGCTGCCTAAAGCTGCGTTGCACAGCACTGACGTATGCACATTCACTTGGACCAGCTGCTATTTTCAACACGCTTTTTTTTTTTATATTGTAAACATGCACTGTAAAAGCATGGCTAGCGTACGCGGTCAGCCCAGACAGAATTTGTGCCTAAGTCTCAAAGATATCAAGTTAATTATCACAAAGGAAAAAGGAGGGGAAAAAAAACCCCAACAAACCAACCCAAAACAAATGACACCCTCCTTTATGATCCCCACATGTATCATTCCTTTTCACATAACAGACTGGGTTTTTCTGAAACATAACTGTATGCAGCTGAGAATAGACGCCCATCTGTTATTCCAGCCTTTCTTCTCCACAATTTAAAGGTGAAATATCTAGTCAAATCACTTATTTCAAAGCATATTATAATCTTTTCCTACTGAAACTTGTATTGAACTCCTCATGCAGAAACGCATTTTTAAAAACATGGCATAGAAAGGATATGCCATACTACTAATTTATCCAAAAGTCAAAAGAAAACCCTACCAAGGTTAATTGCACTGATACTAACTCGAGTGCTCAGTTCTGCCTTGGATGGCAGAAAAGCTGGAACTTCACCTCATTTTTAAAACAGCACAAGAGGAGGTTTCCCACACATCCAGAAATCAGAGCAGTGCCCTAGAGGAGGGATATTCTTGCAGCTCATCCTGAAGTGAAACTGCAAGGGATTATCACCATCATTCGCAGAAGCAAGTACAGACAGCCTGCATCTATCCAATAACACTCCTCACCCTTTAAAGGCACCTTGGGCTTATTATTCGTCAAAAAAATGATACCTATAACTTCCCAGTCCCACCTGAGCATCTTAGCAGTAAGATGGACTTAACTCCAAATTAATTTAGAAAGTCTTTCTATATCAGCATGGTTTCAAAAAAGAGGAGTAAATATTACAAAGAGGATTGACCAGTAGATGATAAATCAGATCACAGAGCCAAGTGTCCTCTTTCAGACAGGTGTCCAATGAAGTGTTTGCACTGAAACACAGGACTGATACTTCCCCTGAATGATCAGTATTCTGTATGTGGCGATATGCTCTACAGGCACTTACTAAGCCAGAAGTATTTTTTATTACATATGGTAAGGTGTTTTTTTGTTGGTTTTTTTTTGTTTGTTCGTTTGGTTGGTTTTTTAACCTCCTCCTGTGCAGTCCTAAAGATATTTTTTCAGAACTTGTTTGGGTTCCTGCTAGTTTCCAGCCTCCTCACTCTCCTTTGGGAGAGAATTCTACAATGCAACTGCTTGTGGTCACAGAAGCATTTTCTTTTGTGCATTAAAAAAAACATCCCCTCCTCCCTCAAAAAAGAAAAAAAAAAAAAAACAAAAACCACAATCCCCAAAAAAACCTGTCACCTGATGTCTGCTGGACCTTGAACTGGAAGATTACACCGTGCAAGCAATTGAGCACTTTGGTTCAGACTGCCAGACAAGTTTTTTTAATCTAATCCTAAATTGCCTCAGGAACAAAAAGTGCGGTACACCACTCTGTTGTTTCAAAATACATATGGCTATAGGCAAAATACAAATTTAGCCTTTATGTTGAGAAATGTTAAATCCAGAGGAGGATTTCCTATTGTGCAGTCTACAGCTGCAGGCTCAAGTGTCCCACAAGACGAGACAGCATGTGTGCAGTCCGCAGCTCCAGCACGAAGCCGGCTCACGTCCTGGCCAGCGAAAAAATTCCTAGCTATCCCGTAACTACCACATGATTAAATCTGTCACAAATACTGAGCCGCACAGGAGAAAATCTGGGGCTGAAAACTTGAACCATCATTCAGAACTTGAGACAACGAGGTATGTTTCTAATTATTTTAATTTTCAAATGAACTTTTTTCCTGTAGAAGCCTGTCTATAGCAAATAAATTGGAAACAAATCTGAAGTTATACCATTGCACATCTGTGAGGTGAGCCACTGCAAGTCTATGCTCACAGCTTGAAAACTGAGAGTGCACAAAACTGCTACGATCTCAGGTGAGATGAGGTGATCTCTGATGAAGGACCAATTGGATTATTATAAACAGCTTGCAGTTAAGATTAGGCCTTTTCTTGAAACAGCACTATAAATACAAGTTATTGGGTTTAGTGGGGATCGGATATCTGGGCAACTACTCCATGGTTAGTAGCATAGTGGAAGTCAGGCTAAGTTTTCCAATTACTTTTTGGAAATAACAACCCTTCTATAGTTACTGCTGTACTTAAATATATAAAAATTATATATATAAATAAATATCTATCAATACAGGTGTATTGTGGCCTAAATAAAAAGCATTTCATGATTAGAAGGAAGATAAGAGCAATATTAGCTTTGTGAAGAGGACAAACAAAATTGTTTGAATGCTCATAATTTCTCTGGCCACAAAAGTGACAGACCCCAACATATTCCAATACTTGACTGTTCCAGCTGTGAAAACAAACTTTTCAAAGTTCCCAACCAGCAGGCTTTCACATTTCTGGGAAATGAAACACTACTAGTTGTTTTATTTATGGTATCTTTGCTTTATGACAGTTAATGAGCTGTAATTTTATAAAAGAGAACAAAAACAATACTTCGTGCCATCACAAATAGCCATCAGCGTTATTTATTGCAGATGTTTTAATCTATTGTGGTAATAATGAAACATTCATTGTTTTGCTACCCTGAGCAATCTGTGAGAAATTTAAAATGACAAAAGCTCCCCCCGCCTTTCCCCCTGAAGCTTTTGCTCCTTTCCAGAAGGTTCTGTTGTGGAAGGGATAATGACGCGCTTGGTAAAAAGCATAGCTGAGGGAACAGCACACGTACAGAAATAGTTTCACGATGAAGTTTAATCCATGTCTTCTGCAAAATGCAACTGTTTTGTAGACAAACAGGACATTATAGGCATGATTAAATGTTGAATAGTAAGTCCTCAACTTGATAATATCAATGTAAAAGGAAGTTTCTCAGTATTTAGTCAGTGGTTTTAGTATTGCAACTTGAAGATGTACAAAAGC
The DNA here is from genome assembly GCF_047370975.1 of Nipponia nippon. Classification (NCBI taxonomy): domain Eukaryota; kingdom Metazoa; phylum Chordata; class Aves; order Pelecaniformes; family Threskiornithidae; genus Nipponia; species Nipponia nippon. The sequence continues at coordinate 20,579,835 of NW_028262336.1, read as the reverse complement.
AAGCTGGAGACCATCAACTGAGATGCATCCAGCCTCTGCTCCCATTAGGAACTACCATGGCTGTTCAATGATGTTATCAAAGCCAAGCGGAAAGGTCCATGCATGCAAGAAAACACCTGCCAGTGGTGGCCATATGTACAGAGAACAGTATATTGACCCAGTTTCCCCAAGCTTAGCTGACAGCTCTGCACTATAATCTGCCTTGTATCAGCACAGGGTAGTGCTGGAACCTGCAAAAAGGCAACTCCTCCATGCTGATTCTGTGGCTTCCCATCTAGTAAGCAACGATGGAGAGAAATCTGGGATGACTTTACCACTTGAGCTGCATCAGCTTCCACACAAAATCACCAGGGGCAAACAAAACCAAACCCAACCCAATCTCTGAAGGCTCTCAGGACCAAGTTTTTGGTTCATGTTCCAGTGAACGTTTCACGTTCCTCCTCCTCTTTCTCCGTTAGCTCAACTATTGACTAATGCAAGCCCACTTGCCTGGTAAAACAAGTAGACAACTTAATTTATAGCAGGTTTAGCATCTGTCAGGCAAGTAACAAGACAATCATTCACAAGGCTCTATACCTAAGAGAACGGGCAATTACTCAGCCGTCTGGGAAAGACAAAAGAAAAACTGAAAAATTTGTAGCGTGGTGAGCTCATGTTCCAGAGGTTGACTTTCTGCAATCACAGTAAGGAGCAGGGAGCCCAAATTCCACAGTTCTCCAGCATTTGCCAGCATTGTAGTTTCACTTAAAGTCAAGTTTAATCACAGAGGAAAAAGTGAACTGCAGAAAATGGGGATGTGTTGAGGAAGAAGACCTATAGCCTAGTTGAAGCTGGTTTGAGCTCACCATTACAATCTTGTTTTTATAATCCAGTCATAAGGAAACAAGTAATTTGTCTTTATCACCACTAAAACTTAACTCTTCAAAGACTACTGCATGTATTGCCTATTCCAATTTTACTGAATATAACTCCTCTGTTACAGCTGCAAGAACGCACCATTCATGCTCACAGGGTGCAATAGCTTACATTCAGCCCCTTGCTCAGGCTACTCGAAGGAGTTCCCAGCAAGTACCAGCTCCTTGACTGTGTGTTCCAGACCTACGTCTTGTACATATTAATCTTAGCTAGATCAACTGAAAGCACTAGATGAAGCACAATCCCCTGTGCCTACATTCCTACCCTAATCCTTAATTTCCACTCCTTATATCAACCAGACAGTGCAAGGGGAGCACTAAGGGCCAGGGATCTTGCCCTTCACCACAGTTCATCAGAAAGGGTCTTCACCTCCTAAAGAATTCACTTAGCATTGACTACTAAAGAAAGCAAAATCAAGTCTTGTGAAAGTAGGTGGCAGCGACAAGATCACGTTGTCTTAAAACATCCTGCCTGTATTGTCTTAATTGCTTCTGCAGCAACTATAGATAGAATTTAACTGTGAACCCTGCTCAGAGGTGAAGTGGCAATTAAAAGTAGCGTTGTTATAGTTGAACTGCATTGTGTTTCTTAAAGCATTTTCAAGGGTAACAGGTACTATTTCACACACTTTCACCCTAGCCATAGCTCAGGTAGCATCTCAGGATAAGCTAGTCTACTTCTCTAAGTGCATCAAAAGCCACAATCACCAAGCAACTTTCAATGCTGCATTTTCCTCATCAAGCCAAGCCTCAGGTAAGTCCTCAAACTCTTTCTGTCCTTATCTACCTCCACAATAGCCATATCTTCACAGCTCTGTGTTTCCCCTTTGAATTAGCTCAGTGATGCTATCTGCTTCAGAAAGATACGGTCTCTTCAGTTTAAGATTTCACAAAACTAACATAAAAACTTGGTAATAGTCATGTTACAGCAGAGATCTGGGCCTTGATGTTTGATTTACAGCTTGCTAGAGTTTGCTTGCCAGAGCCAAGAGATCTGCCTCAGCTTTAAACACATTATTTGCATAGAGGTTTTTCACAGACTGTTTTCAATAGGTATGCTTTCAAATGTAAAACAAGGTAAACGCTGCTGACAATTGTCATCAATGGAAATTGTCATCAATGGAAGGAGATTCCCTCCCCCAACCAAATTAAGATCTTCAAGAGAGTTAATTACTTTGCTAATGGGATCAAAAGACAAAGTAGCATTCAAAAGTGACCTTAAAGTAACCACCACGATGCAGAACACGTAAACAGCCCTCATTGCCCATTTTACTTGTGGCAAACTGGTAGATAGGCTAGTGATATTTGCCTGTGTTATGAACAATAAGTCTAATTTTTTTATTTACTTTAATACAAGGAACCTATGCTCCCACAGATGAGATAATCCCATAGATGAAGACGACCCAATTTATTCCAATAGAGACTTTTTGTATGTGTGAATACTTAACAGAGAATGTTGATACATTAAATCTATTAGAAGCATACAGATAGCCAGGAATAAGGTTCTGACAGCATTAAAGATATGTCAAAATTAAAGGGCACTGTGCCCTGTAGGCATACTACGATTTGCTTTGCAAGCTGGTAATAAACGTGATCTCAGAACTGTAATTTTGAACTTCAGTGCCCAAACCCAAACCCAAACTGCACACATGCACTGGAAAAACATCACATGGTATGCAAAAAGACCACTACAGCCCAAAGAAAGCCAGCAAGCCAGGTGGTAACTGTGCCACACACACACCGCAGACCAGTGGTGATTCCGAACATCAGACTGAAGCGGGCTCAGTACCATCACAAGCAAAAAGTGTGGGTCCTAAGGCTGAAGGCTAGGTCACCAAGCAAGTGCCCCTCAGAAGTACGAGGGGCAATCTCATGCTTCATAAGACTCTGATGACCATTTAGAGAGATGCTAGGATGCTTTTCAAGACAGCAGCTGTTGACATTAAAGAACAAAACAAAAAAACCCAACATAGAAAATACCAGCAGATAATCCCAAATTGCTGTTAGGAGAGACAATTGCTAAAGAGATCCTTACTCATCTTTATGTAGAAACTTCATGCCCAAACCAAATACCTGCCAGCATGCCTCAGTCAGCTGGAAAACAACAAACCTGAAGAAACAGCAGTTTTGTGAAACTACCTCCTTGAACTTCTTTTAAGAATGTTTTTGTAGGAAGGATAATAGAGGATTTTCCAGTACAGTAAGGATTGCTGTTCCCATAGCTTCAGAGCATTAGCAACCTAATACACCGTGCATTATCGTTTAAGAACTTTTAGCACAACTATTAATTGCATTTATACAGCATGTTAAAATAATCAGGAATACATTACATTAGGCAGTTCTTATTAAGTTAAATGCAATTACAATTTCCCCACTTCACGGTTAATGGCAAGATAAAACTGACTGCTCTTCACTAAACTGTATGTAGCTTATTCAGCTGACAGGGCCACAATTTTATCTTTCAGACATTAAAATCATCAAGTACACTTCAATCCCTTGTAATCAAAAGGGTTCCTTTGCTTTTCAGCAATCGTACTCACTTCAATGAGATCAACAAGACTCAAACTCTGTTAGATACCACTTTCCTGAAGCCCAATGGGGAAAGCTTTGGAAGAGAAATGAGCTTACTCACTTTGATATTCTGCACTCAGTAATGAGAAAAGCTTTGACTCTAGATTGCCAAGATCAGAACTAGAGATATGCCATGCACTGTGTTAAACTATCGGCCTCACCACACCTAGGACCGTGCAACCAATGTAAGGCTGCAGTAAAAAGAAAAAAAAAAAGGGCAGGGGGGAACTCCGAAGCAGTCAGCGAGGTAAGCTTTAACCACAGAAGTCTGAACAACACAGAGAAAAGGATTAAAGAACAGCAATGGGGGAAAAAAAAATGTTATTTTAGCTTTGTATTCCCACGCCAATTTAAGTTACCAACTCAAGGCCAAAGCCCACCATATTATTTCCTCAGGGAAAACTATTTCGGCAACCTGTTCCCATCTCACTGTTTTCTTCTCCCTGCCCCTGCAAGGGGGCACATATTAAGGTTTGCTCCTTCTCAGATTATTTCATCTGTTTCCCAGTGCAGTTCAGCAGTAACCTCTCCAGAGTGGACTGCAAGAATTCACCAACCAAACATCACCACTAGGGCTACAGGACTCAACAAAAAACCTGCTCAAGACCAAACCAAGCTCAGACTGGAAAGCTGATAGTGAAAGCCACCAAAACCCAAAAAGCAATACAGAGTACTTTTATAACATCAGTAAGATATCCCAGTGTTTTGCAAAACAATTCTGTAACACGTACCTTCAGCTCGCATATAACTCCAAAGTCTTGATTTCAGCAAGACCAGGCTGCTAATGGACTATTGTCTTTGATCCCACTCTTCTCTAACAGCGGGCCAGATCCACAGCTGATACAAATCAATCTCATCACTAAGTTCATTTCTGCCAGCTGAGGAAGGGGCCTCATTTTACTCTGTAGCTTGGAGTATACTCCACTTATTTTATCATTTGTCATCTCATACGCAGCAGAACTAGCCCAGAAATGATTATGTTTCTGATAGACAGCTACTCTCCTTACTTTAAATGGCACCTGACTTTGCACATTTGCGGGCTGAACTCTTGACGATAAAAAAAATTTAAAGATCTGTGACAATATATTAAACAGTTATTGAAATCAGATGCAAGTTTTGGGTATGACGAGTAGGGGTTTATTACTTTAGTCTAAGGGTGTTCTTACACTTATTTCTCTCCATAGATGGACTCAAGATAATTCATAGCAGGGAGTCAAAACACTTGGCCAGTTTAACAGCAGTCTTTCGTTCTCCTTCATAAATAGGTGTGCACAGACTCTCTACTCATTTAAGCCCCAGAACCCAGACAGACAGCTGACTATCCCAAAGCATGAAAATTCCCAAACCATTCCTTTCTCCATCACCTCACTTTGGGACTCGATGATCATATGAATCCTGTTGCATACAAAACTCATCTAAAAAGTGCAAGTACTATTTTAAGATCAGTACCTACCGATACTTATCTCCCTAAATACACTCCTTGCATTTCCCATGAGATGAGAACAGAGTGAGTTGTTTTCTGCAGCAGGATTCTGGAAGGCTTCTTTGTCTCAGATGTTAAAACTCAGATGTTATTTAGATGTCTAAATAAATATTCTGTACAAAGTGAGGTTTATACTGTAACTTTATACTACACATGAATAACTACATTAAAAGAATTAATGCATGAATGGATCTTTTCTACATTATTTTGATCATCCTTCTGAAATTCACTCATAACCTATGCATGCACGTTTTGCAAATTAGGCAAAATTTCTTGTCACCTGTGAAGCATGAAGAGTTGATTTCAAATCACCAGAATAACAATAGTTGACAATTATGTAGCTTGAATGGCTCAGGTCCAAGTTGAAATGTTTTCTCACTTACAGTTTCAGAATTAAGATTTTTTTTTTACTTTTATATAAGCATTTTACTATAAAGTTAGACCACTAAGGCTGAGGGCAAAAGAAAAAACAAACTTTCTCACAGTAATGAAAGTATCTCATTGAAATAAATGTGCCTTGCATTCTACACTATATTCCAAGAATTTTAAAGTTCTTAACAAATACTCTTGCAATACTTCACAATACTCCTTTCAGTCTCATCTCTGGACTTGCTAACTCTTAAATGAATTTGTTAGTTGTCAGAAATGTATGAATACTATTGATAAGAACAAAAGTAGCAGTCTAGAGGCAAAACTGAACAACTGTTCCCTTTTAGTGCCTTTTTTCCAAGAACCAATAACTTTTTTGAACTTTCACCACTGAGACCCTGATATTTTTCCATGCTGCCATCCCATATGAAAATGATTGGTTTTAATTAATCAAAAATGCCTCTATCCGTTTTGAGTGAAAGAACTATTATTCTGTGTTAGTAAGCACACAAGTATGTTTCCTTTGAGTAACTGGAGCAGGTGTAGTCTGGAAGATAAAATCTACCATAGGCATATGTTTCAGTAAGTAGTTGTGCCCACCTGCTTCTGGAAGGTACTCGTTCTGTTACTGTATGAATACATGGAAATTATGCACTAAATATACAAAATATGCTTCTTTCCCTGAGCTTGGAAATTATATCCTAAGAATGTGCTGTGTGAAGGTGCAGAGATAATTGGACCGCACAAGTGAAATGTTAGGTTAGATATTTGCATTTTTCTGAATGGGTAAAAACACTTGGGTTACCACAGGCTTATTGCAGATGCTGTAGCACAAGGTGTGAAAGGGCTGAAGAAGCGCAAAAAGTTTGCAAAAGACTTTAAAAACACAGAACTGATATGGAATGAGCCCCAGAGATGATGTCAGGCATTGACACTGACACAAGGGATTGAGAAAAGAGTACATGTTAAAAAAAAAAAAATAATCTAATGATGACTTATTCTATGAATGCTCCCCCCCTTCAGGACTGCAGCCTGAGTCTGTAACTGCTGTACTGAATTACTGTAGTAACAACGCAGTGGAAAGCAAAGAGCATGAACACATCTTTAGGAATATGCAGAAAGCGGAAAAAGTGTTGTATGATCAAAGGCAGTTAGATAATGCAAATGCAAACTAAATACTGGATTTTTAATCTGAATTCTGGCATTTTTGGAGAGTGCTTATGAACAATTACATTAGTAGCATTTGGAGTATTTGAGCATGAAATCACATTCAGTGTAGTCGGCAGCTTTGGTGTATTCTTTGGTAATTTCTAACTTTACTCCAAATGCTAGCCTTCTGAAATAAGTATAACTCAGCTGCAAGGCAGTGACATTTTTATTTGAGATATCATACCTGTATGAATACAACATACCTTTCAAGAGCTCTAAAAATAATCAACAACACTCTGCAGGCTGAACACAGCTGGCGCTGTTTATGGTGTTCACCATCTCTGTGCATACCTATAGGAGACTTGGGCCTTTTGGCTCTGTTTTCCTTTATCTATATAAGATCAAAACTCAGGTGAGTACCTGTAACAGTTTGACTCCAAGGAAACAGTAGAATTAAGTGTCACATCAGGTATACTTGAGGTCAGACTGGCTAAACTGAGGAGATTAAGGAGGAATTTTTGCTAAATAGAACCAAAGGTATTGTAACAAGGTGTTGCTTAAAACAGCTGTAATGCTTCTCTGCTGAATGAGATATTTCTATCCTGCCTTCCACTGAGGCTAGCTAATCCTGTGAGTGATACAAAACATGTCACAGAAGAACCTGGAATCTGTGTTTCGTTGGTAACAGCGACATTGACCTTGCCAACTCCTAACAAAACAATTTTCTACTGCGCTGATATAATGGTGAAAACTGCGCTGTTACGCCTGTTTCCTGTTCGTAGGAAAAGTCGGTTGCTGTAACGTGCAACTAGATTGCTCTCATAGTTAAAAATTAAAAAATCAAGTATACTATGGAAGCTGCTGAGAAAAACATAGCTGCACAGGCTGAAGACACATCTCAAAATTTCACACAGATGTATTATTACTTTATTTATATTTGTCTAATCCTTGCTAAACTGGAGAGGTTTAATTCTAACATTTAACATAGCAGGTTTTGAAAGATATGTATTCAGGTCTTCTGTAACCAACTAATGAGAAGTTTCTGTCTGCTGCTTTTTATTCCAGAGCCTCATTTCATCATACTAAGGAAACCGAGTTTATAGCTCATGACTTCTTTTATCTACGGAAAGTAACAATTATCCAAGTGCTGAGTAAACAATTCTGGTATATGTGAAGGACATACATGCTGCTGTGCATGCTTTACAGGTACTATAAATTTGTTTTCAAGCTCTGTCACAAAAGTATTCATCCCCTTTGGTAATTACTCAAGCATTGAGCAGGTTCTACTTGGCAGACTACTTACCTGATTCTACTTTTTTTAATACTTCCTTCTCTGTATACGTGGTGCAGACTGCTGTATGTAATCTTAAGCTTGATTTCCTCTTTGGTAACACATTAGTCTTGCTTACCAAGTAATATCATTTAACTGTAAAGCAGGGCTTTTTATAAGAGCACAGAGATTCAGCTTTTCTAAGGTGGTCTCAGTACAGTATTGTGTAATTGAAATCTTCAACTCCACATGTCAATGAGATTGATCTGACTGTAAGCGTTCAGTTCCCTAAGAAACATGCTTTATTACATATTTTCTCTGTTGCTGAGACTCCTTTTCCTGGCTGCTCTGGAATTATGTATCCCTAGATATGTTCTTGGCTCCTAAGACATTTTCTGTTTTATTGAGGACCCCAAGCCCATAGCGGAGACGTGTTGTCCAAAAATGTTGTTGCACTTTGAGTGGTCCAAAGGCAAACTTCAGCCTAATGAGGTTAATTTCCCTAGGCACCCCTTACTGGCTCTTTCAAAGGAAACTCTCTGCTGAGAAGCTTTGGGATAGCTAGGCTAAATTCAGCCTTTATAGAAATACCACCCTTATTTTACCACCTTAATTGACTTATACATCTGGTCTCTTGGACTCCAAACAAAACGTTAAATCATTTGATTCTGCTATAGCCCAGAGAAAACACATTTTCCTCCATCATGAAAAAGCTGCTGTAGGTTTTTCAGAGCTGCTTAAGTCCTGAAACTATAACTTCAATTTTTATTCTCTTGCTTATCTTCATTGTCATAGGCTGCTCTCTTTGTGAGAAGAACTAGGTACTGAAAAGCATTCTTGCACAGCAGGAGAGAACATGCTGCTATATATGTGCACTAGATTATGCACAACTTTTACCGGAATCTGTGCCAAAACAGTTTTGTCAATAAAGAAATGCTTAAGCTAATCCAGAAGTACATTTGTTTTCTACCTCTGCTGCAATGTCCTCAAAAGACCACATATGCCCAGGTATTTCTGGATTCACCCTGTTTCCCTAGCTGCTCGTAACATATGGCAACACTGTCAGTAACCATCATAAAATATACCTAGAGCCAAAAACATGTACAAAAGCATACCCATATATAGACTTTGCACTATATACTGACATATCAATATATCATTTTTTTTTAGCCACACCATGTTCTCATGAGCTTAGAAGTACAAGACAAGTATCTGTAAAACTACTAATTTTCTGTGTGGCTCTTGCAAATCCTCATACACACTTTGTCCATCATTGACTTCATCCATGACGTCAAGACAGCAGACACAGTACTACTTATAGCACCTGGTAGTGATGTGAAGAAAACGGATCAATTAATGTCTTTAGATATTACAATTGCTGCAAGGTTGCTAGATTGTATTTTTTGGGCTGGGGCTACTTCAGAAACAAAATGCTTTTGATAAAATACCATCCCAAAAGGTTGAAACCCAGGATGAACTAACTCTTCAAATCGCAGCACTGTTAGGTGACCATTGACGATTCCTGTAGTTAAACTAAGTAGTCACAATGAGTCAGAAAGGGAAAATTGGCTCATTCTGATGATACACATTTTCACGGAGCGGAAGGTGCTGCAGCTGCAGAAGGAAAGGGGGAGAACTTATCACAGAATCCATCAGAAAACAAATCAATAGCATTTGTTGTTCTCCAGCTACAGCATGAATCCCCAAAAAGTAAGATATGGTATAGATTGAAGCATCTACAGCAGCAGAATGATGGATAGTACTTACAACATATGATAATAGATGGAATATGTATCAAAAGTCAGAGATCTAACCTTACCAGAGTCACATTTTAAGATTTTCATACTTAAGATTAAAAAAAAAAGGTGTGAACTTTATAATCTGGGTGGGATAAAATGCCTGTCAGAGATTTGCTTTGGCACCTGCCTCATCATTTTCATATTTCTCTAACAGTTCATATGAAAAGGGTTTCTGAAATACAGCAGACACTCCTGGGAGACAATCTGACAAAACAGGCTAAAGTCTGCATCCACCAGCACAATAGCATCATTGCTTCTCAGTCTACAATTTCCACATTTTCTGGGAGGTGCTTATGTACACAGACGATCAGATGTCCAATTAAAGCTTAAAGGTGCTACATAAAAAATGCAAACTAAAATGTTTACAGTCATTAAAAAGAAGACATTAATGTCGTAGTGTTATATGAAACTAAGCAGGCTTTGCTAAAAAAAACAAACACTACTGTTCAGGGCCATGTGATTTTTAAATCAAATATTGGATATAAAACTATTAGTAGCTGACATGTAAAACTGTAATATTCCCAATGGTCTTTAAGAAAAAAGAAAAACCAAGTCAGTGAGACTTTGTTTTCAAGGAAACATACAGTTAGACTCTTTTTATGTTGCTGAACACACACAAAAAAAGTATCTTTATTGGTACCTGAACATTAATAAATCACATCAACAGATGTTAAAGCAACCAGAAATTGATTGTGAGAAAAATATTATCTTTGGATATTGTTGTAAAGGGACAACTGGTGTTAAGAAAGAAATAGAGTATATCTGTAAAATGATATTGAAAGCACTAGAAACAACAAAAAAATTGGAATGTATATTTATTAGTTTCTGTGTTTGGGTTTTTTTTTAATGAAGACGTACACACAGACTGCATATTGAACAGAGTAAGTTAAAAAGACATTATTTTAAGCAATATCTAAAACACCAAGCGTAAAACTAACATCTTGTTACAATGTCCTGTAACCTACTTTGTTTTTATTCCTAATGTTGCACGTTGGCTCCTCTTTACACAAAACAGTAGTCTTTCTCCATTAACAATACACAGGCCCCATCTGTTTCTCATTAAATACCTTACTTTTTCTGTAGTGCATTGTGTTTCTGTCGCAGAAATCTCTCTGAGAAAAATGGGTTTCATAACTAAGGATTTAAGTAAATTCTCGAAGCCTCCTCAGCTCTAATTCAGCACATAGAAGAAGAAGGGTCAGCAACTGGGGCACATTTCTTCCTCACTGACTCCTTCTGCCTAGACTGTCCATGTATCTCCTTATCCTGCGCTAGTGAAAGATACCCAAGGCAGCCCCGAAACATGAAGGGGCTTTCTCTCTGCACTGTGTGACAGCCAAGAATTGGTTTAGGAGAGCAAGGATGAAGGGACGAAAAGAGAGTAAGACGCCCAAAGCTCCTTTCAGCAGAGCCTGCTGAGGAGAAAATGCAAATAAAAATGCAGGGAACAAAAGCAAGTCCATTTTCTGGACTGCAATATATCAAAGGAAACATTCCACAGGGGTAATTTCCCAGCCTGATAATTCAGTCCATTGGGTAGGCTGAAACATATAAAAATCGTGATGAAAGGCAGTGTAATTGAGAGAAGCAAACTGATTGATTCTGAACATATGTAAAAGAATAGTAAATAAATGTATTTTTCTGTAGCAGCTAAGTTTTCCAGCTCAAGTCATCACTGAGATTTTTCACACAAAGATCTACTACACAGTATATCCAGGTTTCAATTTTCATAGATTTTTGTAATTCATACAATTTTCACATTAATTACTCAAATACAGACTTTTAGCACGTTGTGAGTTGTCAGTGCCTTCCTCCACTCAAGTATGTGGTTCACAAATTAAAGAGGCTCTTGTTCCACTTTGCCCAAATTTCTATCGAGCCCTGCAGCATGGAGTTTCTCAGAGACACTAAGATCTTACACGTAGCATGAAAACAGGAGGTTGGGTAGGAGAGAGAGACCCTAAGAGCATCCTTTCTGCAGGAAAAGTTGGTGCCAAGGGGAAGGAAGGAATTAGTAATATGCATGTGCCTTTAAAGATACTAAAAACATCCATTGTGAGACACACATCTATAGGCTTCATTATTTCTGCTGTACATGAATTTCCTCATTTTTTTGGTTTGGTTTGGTTTTGGTTTATACCATATTCGATCTTGAGTAAGTATTCCAAGCACTCTGCAGGGCACAATTCCGTAGTTGTTTTGTATCACAGAAAAAACATATGATGTTGTATCACGGTACCAAGTAAAACCAGTTATGGCAAATAGATGATCCCATGCATTCTTTCATTGTCTAAGAATTAATCCTGATTTTTATAAATATATTCCTTGTAAATATAGGCAATACACTTTTGAAGAACAAACTCTGCATACGCATTGTTAAAACTACGTTCATTCTATAAAGTCTCTTTAGGTAGTACGTGACTAGTCCCTGAACTAACATACTATAGGTTTTGGTGCCTAATTAGATTGCAAACTTTTAAAGAGAATGAGAACTGTTAAAATACTTGTCTTTTATTACTTGCAAGAATGCAATATACAAAGAACAGTCATTCCCAAATCATTTGTGAACAAACCCAGTTTAAACGGATGCTTGCAAAAAGCAAGCAAATCACATCACTGATGGGGCCACTCAACAAACAGCCATTTAGAAAATAAACTCAAGCTCACAAGCACTTCTTCAAGATTTGCACCAACAGTTGTCTTCAGTTTGCTCTCTTGTAGTTTTGGAACAGCAAGAGAAAGAAATGCAGCATTGTCAACCACTTCCACTTCTGGAAGAGTCTTCTCTGATTTGGTGTTTTTATAGCCTAATACAAAAATCCAAAGAATGTCCAGGAAACATAAAGTACATATTACCCTGGAGCGCTCTATATAGAGCAAGCTTCATGTTTATTATTTTGTTTCACTATTTTTCCTACATGCATCCTTTCACAATACAAAATACCTCCTGGTTGACACTGAGTTCCATTTCTAAAAAATGCATACACATTATCCTGACTTGACTGTGATATCTTCAATCATTAATCCCGCACACAGAAATAAGTATTTCTATGAGAAATAATAGAAATAAGTATTAGAATAATTGAAAGTAGAGAAATATACAGTAGAAATAGAAATATATAGAAAGTAATAGAAATAAGTTATTTCCATGAGTATTCATTACTATAAGGATTTTTTTTTCCTCTATAACAAGAGGGTCAGTTTATAACATCAGTAGTCTAGCATCATATCATTATAAAGCAACAATTTCACTGGAGGACAGACCTGAAGCAGGACAGTGACGAGTCAGTCACCATTCATTTTTAAGGAAGTACAAATAACAAACCAAGCAAATGGCACATCAGAAAAATATTTATGACCTATGTTATAATAAATAAAAATAAAATGAACTAACAACTAACTTTGTTTTCTGGAAAACTATGTTGTATAGAAAAAACATAAAGCTTTCTTTATAAGCAAAGACAAAGGACTTTGAAGAAAGTCTTGAGGGTGTCAATGGATTCCTACGTCTGGCTGTCTCTTGAAGCTTTGAGACAGGTATGCATGAGCATCATCACCTACAGTATCTGTGTAAACAAAACAGCTGCCTGTAGAACCACATATGTGCAACTCATGATACAGAAATCAAGACTTCCGTAAAAAATCAAAATTAAAAGGAAAGCTTTTTATTTTGGCTAAAGCATCTCTCTCAGCCAGCGCAAGTAGCCCTAAAACGCTGCCACGTTCTAATTTGAACTTACGCAGTGGTAGCCAGGTTTTCTGATCCTTCAAACTGCAACCCAAAGTCTTCATATTGCTGAAATACAATAGGTACTTTGGAGAGCCGCATAAAGTAACTCTGATGGTGGAAATGCCAGTCGAGTCCCCGGTTCTCCAAGAGGTATGAAATAAAATCCCAAGGATAGACATTGATAGATATTGATCACAGCAGTACCAGGTTGCACGTTTCCACGGGAAAGCTGGTTGCCCAGGGATCACTGCCACATGGGTTGGCAACACTCATACAAGGTACTGGAAAAGATGCAATGGACTGGAAAAGCTTTAAAAATCACAACTGGGGCACCAGAAAAGTATGTGATAAAGAAGGCGGCACAAGGATAAGGCAGAAGTGAAATGAACACATGAGATGAAGGAATAAAGATACTCCTAAGTACATACCCAAGCAAGACAGCATTGCTGTAGTCCCACTTGCTAGCCCCTGGAGGGGTAGGGAGGAATTGAGAGTCCTTGTCTCCTTTCCCTTTGCTGGCTGTGGGAAAGTAGGCTGACAGTGGGATTTCAGATTCACAAGAAGAGGAGAAACATTATCAAAAGGAAAGCATCCCTTGAAGAGAAAAAGGAAATACATAAAGTGCTGTGATTCAGAGACCTTTTTCTCCTATTAGTCAGCAATGCATCTGTGGCTCATGTAGCTGGCCACCTCTTCTGGTTTCATTAGCAGTGGGACACAAGACTGTCCCAGTTCCAGCTCCAGGCCGTGGAGATAAACAATGACTATTTGAATCTTCCTTGTGTTGGGAAACAGCTGTGTTGGGAGGAGCTGAGTGCAAGTGCAAGGCTGTAAGGTCACCGTAAGAGGAATGAGAGCGTTCTTTACTGTTCTTTTCTAAATCTTGAGATTTTTTAATCATGGTTTTAGATGTTTGGAGCTAATAACGGTGCTCTTGGCAGGAAAGCAGACTTGGAGCACCATGAACTGCTTATCTAGGTACTGGGTGGTCCTCATGTTACTGTTTGGATACTTGTGCCTAATGATTCCATATATCACCAAGCAAAGAGGCAGAGGGAGATGAATTGTTGGGGAGCCTGACTATCTAAGATAAGGAGAAAAAAGAAGGGAATGCAGTCACTGAGGAGTAGAATAGAGTTCATGTAGAGAATGGTGTTAACTCCTCCATCGTCCTTAAACGAGAGCTAAAATAAGGAGTTACAAATAACAAAAATAAAGCTACTCTTGTAGGTGTTAGGAAATACATATAATGTTTTAAGACTTGACTACAGAATGATTAAAAATAAGTTATCATTGAATATACTTGAAGGAGAATATACACAGGTGGGCTCTAACAGATGGTACAGGAAGGCCCACGAAAAAAAATAGGCATTTATCTCTCAACATAACTAAGTTACAAAAAACCCCATTTTTTTGTTGTTGTTATTCAGAAATAATAAATGAAAAATAAAGTTTTTAAAAATTTATAGTTAAATAATTTTACACAAAAATAGAACAAATAGGAGCACACAAATTATGCTTTTTTGTCTTCATGGAAGTACTTCAAAATCATTTACGGGCTCTCTTGAAATTGTGGAGTGTCTTACAGAAATGAAATCTCACAGCAGCTTCATTGACTACCTATCATACGGTACACTGTACACTGAAATTCAGTTCAATTTCATTCCAATTTATTAAAGGTCAAAAGTTCTGGGGCACCAAATGTTCCAAATTTTAATTACTCTAAAATCCTTATGCTTTTATGAATCGATATCATCTCACTTCAGTTTCTACCATAAAAATCTTACTTAAAATCTTAAAATTTATTTTAAAATAAAACAATTAATTTTATCCTAATAACTTAGACAAATTCAAGTTCTAATTAAATTTATTTCTTGACATAAGAGGTCATTTCCTCGATCCTACAGACAGTAGGATGAAAGTGGGACACTGAAGTTAATACTACAGACTAAGGAGTTTGCATGAGAAATTGCAAATTAGTCAAATGGTAACAGCAGAAGTAGTTTATTTTATGCCCTTCTAGATTCTCTTCTTTTCTCCTTTGTATCTTTTCCTTTTTCTTTACTTTCAGCTTTCAGCTATTTAACTGTTAATTTTTTTGTTTGTTTGCAATTCTCTCTTCTTTTTCTCCCTTTTTAAATCTCTCTTCTTCTTTTCTTAATCTCTCTTTTCACCATTCTTCTAAGTTTCTTATCAACCACATCTACTCAAGGAGAAAAAAAGTCTCCAGCATCTAAAGGTAACTATCTTTTCTGTTCATAGTTCTTAAAATGTCGTTAAAATGTCTGTGATAGAACACTATCCTCTAAGACAGTATTGTGTGAAACAAGATTTCTTACAAGAAATACAACTACCCGAAACCAGAAAAAAAGTATTTTGAAAGTGGCCTCAAGGTTAGGAAAGACCGTATTAAATCTTTCACTTCGACACTGAAGATCACTAAATGGTTTTGGTTTGGGATTCTGTTTAAAGCTCCCAGTGAAGCATGTAGTGCAAGATGGTAATATGAAGAGGCAAACTTGCACATTTACATTATTTGATACATGCCAGGGTTAAATACTGTAACAAAAGAGCAAATCTGAACATCAAAGTCTACTCTGCAGCAGCTCAAGAACAATTTTTTTATTCTTTTCTGTAAGATAAGGAACTTGCTGGTTTCTTTAAAAGAACACATATTTTTAGCTATCTAAAGCAGGTATACTCGACCTTACACTTTTTCACAGCAAACCAGGAGAGTTCATCTGGGCAGAGAAATTAATCTCTCGTCCATGGCATGCTCCCAGCAGCTATCTGGGGAGCCCAGTGGTCACGCCCTCATGGAGAGACAGGTACACATCCAGTGACGTGCCTGGGCAGTGTTGCGTTAGGGCTAATGGCTCCCTGATAAGATGGTGACTGCAGAGCAATCCATCTGCCCTAAACCTTATAGCCCACCTCATTCTAAAAATCCTCCTGGAAAAAAACATGTCTGGGATCATTGCAGCACACGACACCACTGGATTACCCTAATTGCTCAGGCAGCGGCAAGCTGCCCTTTGCTGTCCTCTGTCCTGAGACCCGCTCACCTCCAGACTGCGTGAGAGCTGTGCATGGGTTGAGCTGGACGCACACCTTTGGGCTGTGCAGCCACCACAAAGCCAGTGCTTCTGACCCACAGGTGCCGGACCTGTGGTGCCGGCAGAGGATGCTCCTCTCTGCCTGGTGGGGCAGGAGGCGTGGGGCGCCCTGGGCAGGGATGGCCGCTCCCGGGGGTCTCGGGTAGGGTGGGCGTTCCACCTCCTCCCAGTCACGATCAATACCTACAGGCAGGGCTCACGGTGCTAACCTATGGACCTGGGTCTGGTTCACAGTCAGAGATGAATTTTTCATGGAAACAGCAGAGAGACTTAATATGTTCTTAATACTGTAAGCAAAGATTTCTTTTTTTAAAGTGTTTCAGCCATATGATAGTCCTCCTAACTTCTTTCAGTACTGGCTTTGATCCTTTTCTTTTCAAGCATATTTATATTTGAGGCAGCAACATTACTGTTAAATCATATTTTTTTCACGGATCCACACAGATAAAGCCACATACCAGATTTCTTTTCCTTCTTACAAAAGCTATTTGAAGGATATATTTATTTGATAGTCAAATATAAACCATGGAATAACTTGCAATATTTAACCCTGATGCACACTCCAACTTGTCTAAATTGCGAAGAGTCTGAGGAAGCTTGGAAAGAAACAGCTAGATTTTGCATTAACAGAATTAGGACAGTGTTTCTTTATCAATGGGAGATAGGTAAAAATTATGAGCATGAAATACCATAATAAATTCACAACCAGTCAACTAACCAACAAACAGCAACACAACATTTTTAGCTGAAAATATGTAAACAATTTCAGCATATTTACTCTACCTAGAAAACACTAGATTAGGGCTAACTGAGAAATGACTAATATGTTGCTGACAGGCTTTTAGCACCATAACAGCGGAATGTTAAAGCTTTTAACAGGCTAGAATAGCTCTGTGTGTACCTACATTAAATGTTAGATTGATGAATCAACACTAGCAGAGTCACAGTGAAATACCAAATAGGCTTCAGGTACCAGTATGAACCCTGAAAAAAGCAAAGTGTTTTTAAATCAAGAAGTAAATTATGATTACCAGCATCATTTTAAGGAAATTGTTTATTCACTGGAAGCTTATGTGAATACTGAAAGTAATTAGAGAAAATTATTTCTATTATTTTTTACCACACATTACAGGAATTTTAAAACTTTCTGTCCCAATAAATCTCTCAATGGATCGAAAGTTTTAATTATTGTCTACTGCTAAATAAATCTGAAAAATTAAATACATTCGCTGTCCAGAGGAAAAAAGGTGCTTCTTTTGGTTGGCTTTTTTCTATAGGGAGATGGCAGTAGAAAAGTTATCACAATTTTTTACTGATATTTTTTGCTATTGTACAGATGTATATACATAGTTAGTTTTAAAAAAATTAAAATCCTTATCAACATTAGAAATAATTTTTATACAGTAATTTACATATGGATAGATTAGATTAAAAAATAAATTGAAATTTTTCTTACATTTCCTAATTCAATATAATCTATGAATAGCTTGAAAGTTTTGAAATCCAGAAGTATATCACATGCTAGTTCTAGTTGCTAGATTTATTACTAAGAAAACCTTAATAACTTTATTACCTTTCTTCTCCTGAACTGCATATTCTATGTTTAGGTCACGTATAATTTAGGTACAAACCTCAGAAACTGTACTTTTGAACAAGACACAAAGAATATAATAATTATAAAATAAGACCATAATAAGGATAAAAATGCTTTACAAGAGATTATCATTACTATGCAAAACCACCTTAATATTAGCTCTATCCTCTATACAGAGATGTTTATTGTCAAATAAGTACTTTACTTTTTACCCTCTTTTTCTGTCAGTTTGGGTTGTAAAATGTTTTGAACATTAAATTCAATATTCACAAATGCACAACACATTCTGCTCTAGAGTGGCAGTCTGAATCCTGTAGCTGCATGGTTTGCCTTCGTGAAGTTCCTCCAAAGGATGAGGTACGCACACGTGCATACTGTCAGCCTGTGGGAGGCATGCAGGTTGTTAATATTTTAAGCTTCAGCCGTAAAAGTCTGAAGTAAAAGTCAGTCCTTTCTCAAGAGTCAGTCCTACTCTGAGATCTTCTCTTTCAGATATTTCCCTAGCACAGAATTCCTGTTCAACATTAAAATGCCATTAAAATCAGTTCTTCACAAAAAACAACTAAACTATAGGAAATTTTTACAATCACCCAGGTTCAGCAAGAGTATATTTTGTCCCAGAGTGCTCAAATGAGAAAGCTATGGAGCTTTTAGCAAGGGTATGTATGTATATATTACCTACACATATGTATGTATGCATATGCGTGTATATACGTAACTTCCAACATACAAACAATCAGCAAGAACAGGTATCATTGTTCTTTACTAGTGATATATTAGTGACATTCCTAATAATAACTATGGTTAAATGAAGATGATGGCATTCGACATTCCTAGTGACAACTATAGTAAATAAGACAATGATGCTGATCTCAAGCTCTTTGCCTATAATGCAAAATGAATTGAACAATAGAAAGAATAGTTTTAACATCTTGTAAAATCTTAAAACTTCATAATTCTATTTCTACCAAAAATAGAAAACCACATTTTTGCTCCAGTGACTCACTCTGTGACAACTTTAAATTCTGACCTTTACATACGACATCCAAACCTTGCCCAGAAAATTAGTTTTATTCTCTATGAGAAAATATATTTTATTCACAGAGTAAACAAACCATTTTGATTAAAATTTCCTAACAAAGAAAATTACATATAGTACAGCAATAAATATACAAAGTTATAAATGTCAGAAAATATGCATATAGAGTCTCCAATGTAAACATTATATGCAGTATATAGCAATTAATAATAACTATAGCATTATTCTATAATACAGTTTTTCTGAGGGATAGTAAGACAGTCTTAATACATTGCCACTTCAGTATCAAAATGACAATGAGATTTCTTTGTATTATTTCCCACAATCATAAGCATGCAAGTTGTAAAATACAGGCATTCAAACAATAATCATTGGCTTTCTTAAAAATGAAGCAAACAGAAAAACGTAATAACATGTGCCAGAAGAAGACACCATAGGGTAAGCAATTAAGCAATGATAATTTTTAATATATGTAAACATTTTATATGTTTAATATTACCTCCAAGATATGTGTTGTTCCCCGCCCCGCACCGTACCCAGGTGCTGTTATAATGAAAAGTACAGATGCGTATGGGAATAAATCCCCTCATTTTCATTCCATACTATTTTTTGTTGCAGTTCTATTTGTCAGAAATGGTAATTTCTTCCCACTCTCCCCAAATCTGGTTTCACTCATTTGAGATGTGGTGGAGCAGAAAGTAGGCTACAAAATTCCCAGCTCCAAGACTCTTCTATGGGAAAGTAAAGAACAAAGCTTTGTCCAAGGAGCTGTAAGCTCAGATAAAGCAAACACCACTCACAGAGCTTTATTGTGGTCCTTGCTGGAGCATTTTGGTCCTGCCCTTGAGACGCATGGCTAGAACTTGGATCATGATAACTTTTCCGGGCAACTCATAGTGCCTTTTACTATACCATGATCTTGTTTGGAGAAGCATCACAGAGACTCTAAAGAAATGCAAAGTTATTCTATCTTTTAAAAGACCACTTGGAGCAAAAGAATTTTGAAATCTCTCTACACTGTAAATATAAAAGACTTTTAAAGCATTGCTATACTGCTACACCTGAATGTTTCAGTGAAAATTCCTGTTAAGAGATGCAGAAACCAGCCGTGTCCCCTTTAATTTAAAGTCATATTTTTTGGCTTGGGTTATGCAATTTAAATGTAACCCAATTAAATGAACATATCTATTACATAATCACACACCTTCTCAGAGTATTTCTTATCAGTATTTTAACTACGATGCGCAAAAATAACCCAGCAAGAGAACACCTTTGAGTACTCTGTCAATTGACAGGCAAATATATAACATCAATAGCACTCAACAGAGAATCAATCACCAACTACAATTACATAACATTTTGGCTTTCTCCTTTCTCAGAAAGAAGGAGCTAGCTACTACCTGGAGCATCCAGCCCTGCATGATAGCTGCATTCTGCTACTGGAGACATTTTTGCATCATGGATAGCAAAGCCAAATGGTACACAATTCAAATGGCATTCCTGTAAGACCTCTCTTGCCCAGCAGTTGTTCCTAGTATGAATACTGCTAATATTTAAATAAAAGGAATATTAAGATCTGATCCAGACACCTTCTCTTAATTTCAAGGAGACCTAATTCAGATCCATAACTTTTAACACATTTCACAACTGATATCTCTAAGCAATTAAATATCACAATATCAATATGATATAAATACTAATTTACATCCCTGTTTTTCCTTTAACCAAACATTAGTGATTTGCTAATGTGCTGGACTGAGAGTCCACTGTCCTGAGAGAAGAAAGCAAGCAAGTTGAATCCATAAGGTTTAATAGCTAACTACAGATGACATTAAATGTCGTCTTATAATTGCAAAACAATTTCCAAAAGATGTAGTGCTCTTAAACTCATGTATCTTTGTGTAAGTTACTCATCATAGCTAAATGCCATCCCAAACTGATTGACTTCGGTAATGCTTCTGTAAGACATTAATGTCTGTATCTTCATCTATTTTATTTCTTCATAGAAAAAAAAATCAGACTAAATACTCAGAATCACAAACTTCCAAACACCTGAAAATCAATGAATCAAAACTGAAGGTTACAGTATTTTTAATCTGGGAACTGGCTTTTTTCACAAAAGGTAGTACTTGAAAAGATATACAGATACAGACCTTTTTACTGAGCAAGAAGCATGCCTTGGAAAAATTTCAATCAACGTATTTCAGGTCTTATTAGATTTGTGCCTCAGTTTCCACATCCATTAAAATAAAGGGCCCTTTTAGTCATAATTAGTTAATATGCTTAAATATTTATAAGCCGTAGGATAATATTTTTATGCATCACTTATGCACACATTAACAGCCTGCTAGTTTGGGCAGTGTATTTTTTAGATGTAAATTACTTGTGAATGGATGAGGCAGTTCTCAGTTCCACTCAGTCCAGCACCTCTGTCCTTAATGCTGCTGATTTTAGGGACAAAGTGAAGTGGCAGATTTATTGATATATATGCTCATACTTCAGGAAAAACAAATATTACTCAAGCTACAGATCAGCTTCCAGACAACATGACTGTCAAGATAATACACATCCCAAGGATACCAACAGCCACCCCTACAAGTTCTGATTATTTTAGGGACTTCCATCATATATATTTTCCAACCAACCACATCACATTTAGCTGAATTAAACTGAAAACCTCAATTCAATTTTCAATACTCCTTCCCCTTTTTGTAATCTAGGTATTTCTAAAAAAAAAAACACAGCAAAAATTGACAGGCATAATGATAATAGTATGTTGCCCATCATGGGCATGCTTATTTGTATAGCTGGACAGGAATAAAGAATAATCTCAGCAAGAACTGAGCTGCCCTTTAAATGAAAATAATCATCTGGCTATTTCAGTCAAGCAACTGTGTATGCAGTAGGAAGTCTCACTCCCAGATATTATCATGACTCATCTACTTTCCTGTTCTAATAGTAATGTTCTTTTCTCTTTTTAAGTGCAGTTTTAATAAACTCTGCACGAGCTGCAATGCTGTGTTAAATCCCCCTTTCTAAATCTATAGATTTTAAACTGCAGTTACCCGTTTGTATCCATAAAGTTACCCAGTGTAATCACCGTAGTTACAAGGTTCCTTCACACAAACAGTATACCTGTAAAATTTGCTAACTTTATCAATGCTAACATTTGACATAGCATGCAAAACGGTAAGACTATAAATAGAAAAGGTACAGCTGATTGCAGCCTGGAAGTCTCACAACTCTCTGGAAATAGAGGAGTTAATCAGCCCAGGCAGCTCGGAAAGGTTGCCGTGAAACACAGGATTGTACTGCAGATGTGTGGAGCATACAGAAGGTGTGGCCCGTGCTTTCTGCATGCATATTTAAATACCTAAAATTATATGGCCTTAAGGTTATTATTAAAGAATGACCTCCCGGAGAGGAAGAATTACTCAGCGAAACGAGGCCTAACACATTTCTTCAAACAGAGAGCCGAGAAGAAGAGAAGGAAAAGCCTGGGTTACTCACGATTCTTTTCACCTCTCCACCTTGACCCCGCTTTTATTCTAGGCGTGATGTCCGCAGCAGCAGTTATGTCTACTAGCCCAAGCAGCAGCAGCAGTGACAGCACAGCCATGCCAGGTAACAAAAAAAATAAATCACCTCTACCTGGAGTACCGATAAAGATGAATTAGAAGACTTTCCTTAGGAATGAATAATTGGAGCTAACAGCACTTACTCAGCAGAGGCAGAGGGAGATGTAAAATATTATTCCTACTAGAAATGTTTATGAAAGATTGTATTTCCATTGCATCGCTTATTTCCTTTATCCAGGGAATGTAAAAACAGAACAGTCGTAAAGGCTTCCCCTAACCAGGAGCCTCTGGCACTCGGGCGCCAGAAGAGATGCACTGGCAGCTTTCTGTGGTCCCTCAGAAGCCACCGGCTCCTCACCTACCTCTGCCACCTCTCAGCCCGTCCTCATGTTTATCAACATTCCCCACAGCCCCCTAGCAGGGGACACAGCCGGGCTGAAACCGGAGGAGTTTTTTTTCTCCTTCACTTGCATATTTCACTGCAGTTTCACAGAGCTGATGACATGGAACATTTTAACGTTGACACACAAAACTCATTACATTTATCAATGGGAGCAAAACCACAGTTTGTAAAGCTTCCTTCCCTACCCACAGAGGGGGGCAAGGGAAGGGAGGAAAAATAAAGCATCTAGGATGAGAAAAAAGGGCTTAAAAAAGAAACTTTTTTTCCCTTTAAGCTGCTCAATAACTCTGTCTCTTATTCAGCATAAATATCTTCTATTTCTAGGGAAAATAACACAAATACTTCCTCCCACCCAGGTTTCTGTCAGCAGACCCTGCATGAGTGGAACAGTTCACTGACAGTAAGAGAATCTCTGAGAATTTGCGTATATAATCTCTGTTACCTAACAAACCTTCGCCCTGCAGCCCAGCAGCCTCTGAGCAGCCAGTACCCGGTGCAAGCAGACTCCCGTGCTTGCAGCAGTAACAGCAGTATTGTTGGAAGCTATTTAACCCCCTGTCTGTCTAGATCACAAACTTCCCCGTGGTGATCGAAAGTCTCAAGGAAAAACTGTAACAAAAATTATCTGCTAACCCTTTCACCACAGTTATGAAATCATTCCACATGACCTGTGGAAGCCCAGGAAAGCTTCATCCTGAGAGCTGACAATCACTATAAGACCAGCGTGCTTTTCACTCATAGTGACAGAGGGCTTTAGTCTGGATGAAGTCTACAGTTATATTCAGTAAAAGAAATCGCAAAATATCTAGGTCTTTAGCATCATAAGAATCAGCCTCAGGAACGTTTCAAATTGTAACTTACTTATACAATGGTAAAACATTTTTTTAATAGAACATCAACAAATTAGCATTCTACGAGCTGATCTTCTGCATAACGCATTGCATATTAGCTGTTGTGTAGACGCTATGGCTATAACTGAGCAGAATTAAGGAGATTTTTGAATAGAATCATAGAATCATAGAATACCAGGTTGGAAGGGACCTCCAGGATCATCTGGTCCAACCTTTCTAGGCAAGAGCACAATCTAGACGAGATGGCCCAGCACCACGTCCAGCTGAGTCTTAAACGTGTTCAGCATAGCAGAGTCTACCACTTCCCTGGGGAGATTATTCCACACAATAAAGTACTGGAATAAATTTCTAGACACAATTTCAATTGCAGAGAAAGGAGAGACAAAGCAAGCTATTCTAGTCTTAATAGTACATCTATTACTTTATAGTGTTCAGAGCCACTGCTTTTTATGAAATGTGAGCTCAACATGATTAGTGCCATTGAAATACTCCACAGTCACCAGTTAAAGTACGACCACCTGAAGCCATGCATTTCTAGACGTTCTCATGTCAGTGATGGTAACTTTCCAAAACAGGACAGGAACAATTTTTTCACCTAAAGCTGCCAGACTTCAGATGACCACAGAGATACTGTATCAGAAAGTTTACCATGACTATTAAAGTAGTTATCCATGAGTCCTTTAAAAGGAACACTGTTTCTTCATTCGGACCAGTTGGAGAAATCAGGAAAGGAGACCTGCTCTTATTTCAATTTGAGCTGACTACTTGCAGTACAAAAAGCAAAGTATTTACAGCACAGGACATAAAGAACCGGTGATCTGCCAAATCCCACACGTTACACAGTACAAGCAGTCTTCAGTTTCAGACTGACGCCGGCAGCACCCGCCTGGCTGTTCCCCCTGTGCAGATGACCAGGAGGGGGGTGTTTTCCTATACGGACCCAGCACCGTGTCTGGGGAGGGAGAGACTCACTGCCTCCTCGTCTCAGTGGAAGTTCCTGATGAAGAGGTTTGGTTTCTTGACCATCATTTTATTCTACAGGAGTCACATGTACAGGCTAAAGAACAACGGAGCATCAGTCCCATACCTGCCATCGGGCCTTTGCCCCCTAGCAAAAATAACTCCTATGGTAACATACAGCGTTAAAAGAAACAGTTAGGAATTTCAGATTGCCTTTTTTTAAGCACATTCTAACTGCACATCCTTCACCCTCCGAACTCGTGCCAGGGAAGCGTGTCAATACTCACTCTCTAAAGATGACTCAGCGGTTGCTGGTTATGTAAGAGACCTGATTGTACCAAATTGTTCACTGCACCAAAATACAGCGCAGGAAAAAACCTCAGTTAATACAAGGCGGTCCTTTAGGAGCATGTTAGCAGTAACGTGGAATGGTGTCATTTACTATGAATGCAGAAAAATTGCCTTTTCAAATGACAGCTGCAGTTTTGAGCACCCAAACCAAGGCTTTGTGATCTTCCAGTTGGCAGTGCACTCTCTGAAGGACAGAAGATAAAGATTTTCAAGGGGGCGGGGGAGGGGGGGAAGCAAAGCGTGGGATTCCAGAATGAGCTACACAAAATGAATCCCAGCCAAAAACTTGAACTGCCTCAGAAGAAACCCCTGCCTTGTAGCTAATGCTTGTTATCCTTTATTTGGTTCCAGATTCAAACCTCATTGAGCTTCGTGCTTTGCAAAAGTAAAATGGTGCTTCAGACTGGTGTTTCAGCAGATGTCTGCTGAGCTCTCAAGCCACACAGTTTTATCTGGTACGCAAGCTAACACAGAGTTTATGGAAAGTTTCAGAACTGTAGGCCAGATGGCTTTTTATCTTAAAAGACTAATGGAAGGGTACCTTTATAGACACAAAACTTGCATGGACATTTTTGCACAGGTTGCATCCATTTACCCTGTCACAGGAGAAGGAGGTGCTGCCTTCAGAAAAGCTGCCCTGTATTCTGATGGATGTGAAGGGATGCCTGAAGCAGCATCTCCTGAGTGACCATTCTTCTCTTCATTCACACCAAAAATGCAGTCAGACAGGGAAAATTTATCACCAAAAAAGCTTTTAAATCACCTGGTCTAACAGAGCGCCTCATGTGCAATGTTGCTGGTTAGCAGGATAGTGGACAATTTCTGCCATAGAAGCAATGCTGGTCCACTGCCTTCCCCACTGGAGTAACAGCAAGTAAAACCAAACTGATTAAGCATTCAGAGGTGTGAAGCCAAATAAAAGGTGGCCTGCTCCTATGTGATTCAGTGTTTTATAGCTCATTTAACTAGTTTCAGTTTCTGCTGTATAATTTCTGCTTATGTGAGTTCCTTAGCAATGTGAAAACTTACTCAAAAGCAATGTAATTAATTCTGGAATTAGCCATGTGGACAACTTTTTCAGAGATGCAGTGGACCACTTGAAGATGTCACACTAAGACTGGATGCCTTTCTGACTTATATGTTGCAGCTCAGGCAGAAGTTAAGGACTTGAAGATAAAATTACAAAATCAGTTTATGGTCTGCGTTACACTAGTTCTATTGAGCGTTAATACATGTCATTCTCTAAAATTGTCAGACATATTTAATTTCTTTTCTCCTCAGCTTTCATTATGCCCCAGCCTTTTAATTTTTGTTTCAGTGTGTCATAGGTAAGTCACTAGTAATTTACTGCACAGTTCTTTCCTTAGATCAGATATCTTCCACAGAGCTTTTTATCCATAAAGAGCAGAACTTTTTCTACAGTTCTCTCTCCCTTCATTAGAGACTTCACCTTTACCTTCTTCCAAAGGGTAACAGAGCTCTCTGCAGCAGCTTGGCATGGCGTTCCACGAAGGGTTTGAAACAACTGTCCTCTCTTGTGCACAGGGATACTTCATTCACCGAGACATGATGAAAGCTACAGCCTCTCTCACTGGAAGCCTGCAAGGCCATGAAGTCAGCCCTCTTGTGCACAGAAGTCCTTCTCCACTCCCCTCAAAGCCAAAGCCACTTCCTTACACAGAGACCTCTCTGTCACCTCTTCTGAAGAACCCACCACTGATTGTGTTGGAGATTGATGATCTGGGAAAGCTTTTTTTTCACAGAGGTCATGTGCTGCTTTAGTGCTGAGAGAGGACAGACTGACAAGGAAGAACCTGGCCACCATAGCACAGGCTCATGAGTCATCCTCTCCTGAAAGTCACGCTAGGACTGGGTCAACTCATAAGTAAGGGCATCTGTTGCTCGCTCCCTGTCTTACCATGGAGGGTCATGAGCTGCCCTTTAGGGTCCTTCATTTCAAGGCATCTTTATCTAGTTTGCAAAGCAGAGCAGGTCTCTATTTCTGCAGTGCAAGCTGTACTTAAACTGCTGCCACACACAGTTCTTACACTGCCTTTGATGCATTTCTGCAACAGCCTCCCATTTTAGAAGAAAGACTAAATCTGGTGACTATCAGAGAGCCTTTGTGAGGCAGCCATACAGAGACTTTAAGGCATGGCAGGACAACTCATTAAAGCTAAAAATTACCTGAATTTTATTTTGCAGCCCCTATGACTTAACAACTCTGGGGAGATCAACTCAGATGCAGCAATGTTTGCCACGAAAACAGTGCAATTCTGTGAAGCGAAGGGCACGCTCACATAATTCAGCAGTGTGTGTGGGGACCAGACCTACACACCATTTTACCCCTGAAAGCTTGGGGAAACGGTAAAGTTCCCAGATCAGCTTGGTAGGGTTTTTTTTTGTTTTGCTTGTAATATAGAACTATTAAATACGACAATCAAAGGATTCTGAGACTTTCTGTAGCTTATGGAGAGTACGAAACATGCCTTACAGATTTTTTTATCATCCAAATGCATAAAATAAATGTGCAAAATTTACCATCCTACTAACATACCATTTACTTTTTCTGTTTACTTATTGAACATCATCAGTGCACTCAACACTGTATAAACATATAAATTAACATTACCTCTCCCCTAAAGACTTTATGGTCTAGCACAACTATGTCTTAAAAGTCATCACTTCTATGAGGGCACATGTTTGTTTGCTTC